>NW_026555337.1:31956783-32002391 GCF_029017545.1 Prosopis cineraria | reverse complement strand
TCCCATGAATCAAATGATGAGCTTGAATGCAATGGTGTAGTTGACTCTATCTTGGTGGCAAGAAGAGCTCTCAATATTTAACCAAGGAGGATGATAAACATGACACGCGAGCATATTTTTCACACTAGATGCTTCATCAAAGAGAAAGTGTGTAGCATGGTAATTGATGGTGGTAGTTGCACTAACGTCGCTAGCACTTTACTGTAGATAAATTTCTTTACCTTTAATTCCACACCCTAAGCCCTACAAATTGCCATGGTTGAATGATTCTGCTGAAATTAGGGTTTCTAAGCAAGTGTTGATTACTTTCTCTGTTGGAGTTTATACTTGTGATGTATTATGTGATGTAGCCCCTATGCTTGCTGGACCCTTGTTATTAGGTAGCCTTGGCAGTTTGATAGTTTGATAGTAGGCTACTCATGAGGTTTTAGAAATTGTTACAAGGTGCCTTTTAAAGGCAGACTGTTGTATTAAATCCTCTTAGACCCATCCAAGCCTATGAAGATCAACTAAAGATTACTCAAGATTACAAGCAAAGGAGAGATCTCCTTGATTGTGGCATGAGTGAGAGAGAAAAGAAAGAGAGTATTACTTTACTTGAAAATCAATCAAAAGAGAGGAAAAAAGAGTGGTGAGAGGTGAGAAAAGAAAAAAATAGAATGGTGGGAGTGAAGGAAAATAGTGAAAAAAAATATTATTGTGTGGGAAAAGTAAGATTCAAGAGGCTTTGATGAGTGAGCAAGCTCTTATTGTAATTCCCAAGAATATTTATTTTTTCTACTAATACTTTTGACCCCACTTTGCCTTCTAGTGCTGTCTCTTTGTTGCAGGATTATAGAGATCTTCCCTGATGAAATTCCTGATGGACTTCCTCCCTTAAGAGGAATTGAGCATAGGATAGATTTCTTGCCTGGAGCTGCTATTCCAAACAAGCCTGCTTATAGGGCTAACCCTGAAGAGACTAAGGAGATCCAGCACCAAGTAGAGGATTGATGATGAAAGGCTTTGTGCGTGAGAGCCTTAGCCCTTGTGCTGTCCCTGTTATCTTGGTGCAAAAAAAAAGACGGATCTTGGAGGATGTGTGTTGATTGTAGAGCAATCAACAAAATCACTGTAAAGTATCGTTACCCTATCCCTAGACTTGATGATATGCTTGATGAATTACATGGTGCTTCTATCTTTTTTAAAATTGATCTTAGAAGTGGTTATCATCAAATTCGTATGAAAGAGGGTGATGAATGGAAAACTGCCTTTAAAACTAAATTTGGATTATACGAATGGGAATGGTTAGTTATGCCTTTTGGTTTGACTAATGCTCCTAGCACTTTTATGGCATTAATGAATCATGTTTTTAGAAAGTTTATAGGCAAGTTTGTTTTGTGGTTTACTTTGATGATATTTTGATTTATAGTAAATCTTTGACTGATCATATGAATCATCTTAAAAATGTGTTTGACATCTTGAGGGAAATAATTATATGCTAATTTTCAAAAGTGTTTCTTTTGTATGGACTCTGTTATCTTTTTGGGATTTGTTGTTGGATCACAGGGAATTCGTGTAGATGAGGAGAAAGTTAAGGCTATTCGTGAATGGCCAACCCCTAAGAATGCAAGTGAAGTGAGAAGCTTCCATGGCTTAGCAAGCTTCTATAGGAGATTTGTTAGGGATTTCTCTAGCATTGCTGCCCCTCTTAATGAACTTGTAAGAAGAATGCGACCTTTAAATGGGATAAAACACAAGAAAGGGCCTTCCAAACCCTAAAGGATAAATTGACTAATGCCCCTTTACTTGTTTTGCCTAATTTCTCTAAAGCATTTGAAATTCAATGTGATGCTTCTGGTATTGGTATAGGTGCTGTTTTAATGCAGGATTCTAAGCCCATAGCTTACTTCAGTGAAAAGCTTCACGGCGCAGCTTTGAATTATTCCACCTATGACAAAGAGCTTTATGCTCTAAAGAGGGCCTTAGAAACATGGCAACATTATTTATGGCCCAAGGAATTCATCATTCATTTGATCATGAAAGTTTAAATTTCTCAAGTCTCAAGGTAAGTTAAACAAGACATGCTCGCTGGATGGAATTTATTGAAACCTTTCCTTATGTGATTAAGCATAAGCAAGGTAAAGAAATATCGTTGCTGATGCCTTATCTCGAAGGTATACATTACTTTCCTATGTTGCATGCTCAATTGCTTGGTTTTGAGATTCTAAAAGATCTTTATAAAACTGATCCTGATTTTGAAAATATTTGAAATCTTGTGAAAATCATGGATCTGGTGATTTCTTTAAATTTGATGGATTTCTTTTTAAGAAAAATAAATTATGCATTCCTATTTGTTCTATGCGTGAGTTGCTTACTAAGGAAGCACATAGTGGTGGTTTGATGGGACACTTTGGTGTAGATAAAACTTTGGCTATTTTGTCTGATCATTTCTTTTGGCCTCACATGCGGAAAGATGTCATATCTGTTTGTGATAAATGCATTAAATGTAGACAGGCAAAATCTAAGATCCAACCTCATGGACTTTACTCTCCTTTACCCGTCCCCTCTCACCCTTGGGAACATATCTCTATGGATTTTGTAATTGGATTGCCTAAATCTTCTGCAGGCAAAGATTCCATATTTGTTGTTGTTGATAGGTTCTCTAAGATGGCACACTTTATTGCTTGTGCTAAGACTAATGATGCTGTTAACATTGCTGACTTATTCTTAAAAGATTGTTCGTTCGTTTGCATGGTTTACCTAAGACTATTGTGAGTGACAGAGATGTGAAGTTTCTTAGTCATTTCTGGCGTACCCTATGGCATAAATTAGGGACTAAGTTACTTTTTTCCACTACTGCCCATCCCAAAACTGATGGTCAAACTGAGGTAGTTAACAGAACTATGACTACATTATTAAGAGCAATAATTCAGAAGAATTTGAAGAATTGGGTGAATTGTTTACCTCATATTGAATTTGCTTACAACAGGGCTGTTTACTCTTCTACTTTTATTCTCCATTTGAAATTGTTTATGGTTTCAATCCATTATCTCCTATTGATATTTTACCTTTGCCTTTCTCTGAGCATGCTAACACTGATGGCAAGGAAAAAGCTAAGTTTGTGCAGGACTTACATGCTAAGGTTAAAGCAAATATAGAGCGAAAGAATGAGCAATATGCCAAGCAAGCTAATAAAGGCAGGAGACGTGTGATCTTTGAGCCTGGAGATTGGGTTTGGTTACATTTAAGGAAAGAGAGATTTCCTAATCAAAGGAAGTCCAAACTTCAAGCTCGAGGAGATGGACCTTTTCAAGTTTTGGAAAGAATTAATGATAATGCTTACAAGATTGATTTGCCTAGCTCTTATGGCAATGTTAGTGCCACATTTAATGTTTCTGATTTATCTTTATATGATTCTGCAGATTCGAGGACGAATCCTTTCCAACTGGGAGGGAATGATGGACCCCATGGCATGGGTGACATAGCATTAATGGCAACGAAGCCTGAGGATGGTAATCATGAGCATGGTGACATAGAAGGAGCCCAATACTTCCAATCCAACGTACCTAAAGACCCATTGCAACATATTGGAGGTCCAATGATAAGAGCCCGAACAAAGCCATGAAGCAAGCCTTGTTCAGTCTTGTGCAAGAAGTTCAAGAGCTTGGAGAGCATTGGGGCACTCCCCTCAAGTCCAAAGGAGAGCATCTATACGTGTATAATATATTTAAGATCCAAACTCATGAAAGGTCAAGCCCAAGAGATGCAGACCTTAGCCCAATGCAAGGAAGACTACAAGTTGAGCCTCTTGCATGCAAGGAGGCATGAAACCCTAGTAAAGAAGTCAAGGGTGGCGTGATTTTCAAATCCTTTATGATCCCTTGATTGTCTCCTAAATTATTTCCTATTTTAATGGTCCTTTGATTTGATTTTCTATTTTGAGTCTAGTCAAAGGTTAGAATTAATTATAATATAATTTCTAAATTTTGTAATCCCATAATTTTAGGATCACATCTCCTAAATTATGTGGCTAAATATTTTATCATTATTTCTCCTTTTAGTATTAGGAAATTAGGGTTTTAATTTTAGGAAATATTTTTCTATAAGCCTATATAAATTAGGCATGCTCCCTATTGTAAACAACACAGAAGTTGAATGAAATTATTCATTTAGAGTTTATAACTCTTGTGAGCCTTAGTGTTTGCTTTGTGGTGGTATCCGGTGTGAAAACCGACGTGATCAAGAGCGTGATCAACTCTTGTGGTGTCTTCGAAGGTTGAGGTTCCTAGAGGCAGGTGCTCTAGAGGATCTTCTCCTTGATCATTATCCTATTGTTTACTTCATACCTTTCTTTATTTCCGTCATAAATTTCGTCCCTTTCTTTTTTTGTTCTGTGTTTTTGTTGTTTCAGGGTTCTGTCCCTAAACTAGCACGATTCTGCTTCCCGTCGTCCCTATCAAACAATTTATGAGGACTGACCACTCTGTAATTGAATGTAAGATATTCCTAACTTGTTAAACCAACATAATCAAATGTTAATGGATTCTGTTGGTGTAAAAAAGTGCATTAAATGTTTTGAATGACTCAAAATGATTTTCTAATGTGATTTACACATGCTCTTGGTCTAGTAAGGTGAAGACCCACAGGACACCTGGTAGGGAACTAAAGGAGATGCCCTCATTATGACATAACTTGAATGCATAATAAGTAGTGAAACAAAAAAAAAAATCATTTAGGCATAGGATAACAATTTATTACTCTTTTTTCTAAGGGTTTTCAATGACAGATAAGATGGTACATAAAGGGAAAAGAAAGTACACTATTTTATGTTTGATATCGAGTATGTCCTTAGGGTAGGATATTTAAGTCAGCTCTTACCTATTAGGTGGTTGCTAGATTCTATCTACTATGCAAAGTTTATGAGATGGGTTTATCATCTCAAGCAAGGCTCCCAAGTCATTTCCTTTAAAGAAATGGAAAACATAATTACCAAATATAATCCTCTAAGAGCTTAATAGCTCTTCAAGGATTAAATTAGTAAAAGATATTGACTTGGGTGAAATATTCCTGATAACCCTCTGAAGACTTAACAGTCCCTCAGGAAAACCATTACTAATTTTCACTAACTTAAGGTACACTCAAACCAGGTATAGGCCCCAATGTGTATGTGAGGTTGAATGTGTAAGTGCTCAAGTATGTGAAGAGAGTATACATACCTCTTAAGCACTAGCCCAATTCCCACTTGCAAATAAAGGCAAAAAAAAAAAGAAGCAAATAAAGTCGTCTAACCTAAGGTCATATGTTTTCTTTCCTAAGACAAAACATTCTAACAAAATTAATTAAAAAAAAGGAAAAAAAAACATGTTGTTGCTAAACAAATAGAGAAATTAGCATATAAAAGGGCATTGAAAATAAATAAAAGGCCAAAAAAATTGAAACAATCAACTTAAATGGGCTTCACTCTCACAAAAGTCCCTAGCGAAGTCGCCATATTGTCACGCCTGGATCATGCCTTTCTCGAAGAGGGAAAGGTCAATAAAAGTAGGAAAAAATGGGAGTTACCACCAAAGTTTTTAGAAAAACCTTAGAAAACTATATAATGGAAAAGGATGGTCTGTGAAAATGATTTGAGAGTCAATTGTCTGTGGGGAAGGTGTTAGCGCCCCATGACACTTGATCATAAGAATAGTCACCCTCGGTTGATTGCATAGATTAATTGGCCTTTTAATATTATCTTAATTACCCTTTATAACCACATAAAAAAATAAAAAATTAAAACAAATTATTTATTTATAAGGAGAATTGACCTAGGATCAAAGCCTAGGGCCTACATACCCTGCGATAGAGATCAAAGTCCACGTAATTCAAATATTATTATTTAGGTTTTCTTTTAATTTTTTATCAATTTATTTTATAAGGAGAATGTTATTTTGTGTTATATAATTATATTTATTTTTAAATAAAAAAAGGAAGAACTTTTAGGTAAAAGGAAAATAACTAGTATTAAAATCTGTAGTGATTTAATGTCACTTACAGTCTGTTGGTTGATACTCTAAGTATGCACGATGATTTAATATCACTTGTGGAAAACCCTAAAGGAAATTTCTAAGTGAATTTTCAATAAAATAATTTAATTATGAACTTTTAATGTAAAAATTGATACCTGTGATGACTTAATGTCACTCACGGTGTCTTATTTTCTATTGATCCATAGTGATTTAATATTACTCGTGGATCCTTAACATGCCAATAAATTTTAATATTTTCCATAATTTGATACTTGATATTCACAGTGATTTAGTATCACTCATAAAAAATTAATAAGATTGTAATTACAAACTAATTTAATATCCATAGTTTGTTTCTTTTGTTTTTGACAACACAATGAAGTAGGAAAGGATTAAGAAAAAGAAGAAAAAAAATTGTATTCCCATTCTATTAATCTAAATCACGTAAATGCATGAGTACTCTCATTGATCAAAATACATATTATCAACAATAGCCATCAAAGAATAAAAGGAAAGAAAACTCAACACCAATCAATGAGAGTTTCGCACAAAGACAACTGCAAAAAAAAGAGAGGTCAACCATATGGCAACTTCTAAATTTTTATTTTTAAAAAAATCATAACAGAGAAACAAATTATACAGTAGATGCGAGACTCAAGTTCACCTCCATTCATAATGAATTCATATGCTACACAGTACCTTGCAAGCTTTGCAGCTTTACTTTAAATCAAGCACAATCATTTCTCATTAAGAGATTTAAAAAAAGGAGGATAACCATAGTGATTGGAGATTAAACATTGGCATATGAGATCATGGATTATTATAAACAACTAAGAACTAATATGTAAATGAGGATAACATACCCAAGGGCTATTGTGCATTTCTTTCCACTATCCCTTTATCTCTCAAACTTTGTGCCTTCAATCCACACCTTTCCCTCTCCAAATTTTCCTCCCCTGTCCTTCTTCTTTACTGTCTCTTTTTATAGGTGCTAATTAAGGTTTTCTCACTTAATAACACAATCAATCATATGAAATCATTAATAATTTTCATTTGACTTTTGCCTTAATTATTTCAAATTCAAATTATAGCATTTAATCTGATAGGACCAAAATTGTGGGGATATAGGGGCCATGAAAAAGGAAAAAAAATTCTTTTAAAGTCATGAAGATATTATTTTATTTTTTAATTTTTTTTAAAAAAACCTATTTTTCACTATTTATTTTATTTATTTAATTTACTTAATTTTATTGGGTTTTTATTTATTTCTAATTTTCATTTGGTAGCCCAAACAAAATACAGTGTTCACAAGACTCTTTTCTCTTGCCTTGATCACTACTCTCTCTTGTAAAAATATAACCACGGGGTGAGATAAAAATTTCAATAACTAAATAACTCTTTACTACTGACTATCACATGCAATCATAAGCAAATATAGCATAATATATAATTAAACATAGCATATAACATATGTTTCACTTTAAGTCACATTTTACCTCTTTTACCACTACATTCACCACTTTTCACTACTTTTTTAATATATAGTATGATCATTACCAATCGAACCTTTAAATTACCCCAACTTGAAATCATAGGCTCAATTTAGACCAATATACACTCTCATTAGTCTTGAACTCACCTTCAATGGTAGAATCACCCTGCCAAAGGTGTTCTATCTCACTTCTGAACTATGGTTTCCCCTAATACTCATAATGGGGCGTCATTGATTCCAACACCGCATCACATTGATACTAAGGAGTCTAAATCTCCAACACCGCACCTCAATAGGTACTAAGGAGATAATCTCCAACACTACACCTTGAAAGGTACTAAGGAGATACAATTCTCCAATACTACACCCCGTTGGGCACTAAGGAGAATAATGTCATATGATCTTTCTTTACTTCTCCCTGCAAGTGAACTCCCACCCTTATGATCATGCTTCATATAAATCACCTCTTTATATATAAAATGCTATATATATATATATATAATCATAAAGCATGCAATTCTATAAACTCGATTCTTTAGAAATAATTTTCATGCATTAAACATTCACTTAGCAAACATGCTTGTTCTAAAACATTTTCATACAATAATACTCATACTTTCAAACAGTTACAATAGATACTCAAATAAAGGAAGTTATTCGGTTACCTCAACCCTTTTGTCATAAGAAAGGTTACTCGTGGTACTTTCTCAATCACTAACTCATTTCTACCAAGTTCTCTTCTAACTCTACACTTGAAATATGCCAATCTACACATAACTGGCTCAATTAGTCAATCAAATCAATTAACCTAAAACTATTTAATTGTCAAATAAGGCTATAACTAGCCATTCATTCCTTTTTCACTTAGCCATTTTAAGTTCATTACCACTTAATCACCACTTTACAACACTTCAAACAATCCCATTGACCCTAACACCATTTCCACTCCCATTTCGATTAAATTATGGCCAAATTTGAGCTTATAAGTTTAAAGCTCTATCATTTAACTCTAAATTAGTTACAAAGCTCTAATTAAACTTCCAATAACCTTTTTATTACTATAAGATAAGAAACTAGCCCCTTAAATTTTCTTGACTCAATTTCTCTATAACTCATGCCAAAAGAAATTATAATAGAATTAGAGGTAAGGACTATACGAAGTTTACCCTATAAGTTACTGATTGGAGATGCCTTCCAATGCCTTAAGAATTCTTGCCCTAGTAGCTAAAGCCTTTTTCTTCTCTCCCTCTCATGTTTTCTTTGATTTTCCTTTCTGAAACCTAATTGATCCACGACTTATTAAGTTATTTCCTATGCCATGCGCTGTGGCATAAGTAACTTGTGCCACAGTGCATGGTACAGAGAGGAGAATCCTCGCCGCACGCGCTCGCTTTACTTCATGACATGGTTCTTCTACCCGTATTTACTCATCCACCACCCTAAAAACTCAAATTAACAAATAACCATCCAAACTTCTAATCATTCTAATTCACCCCTAATTAATAGCTAATCACAAGATTAGAAAATCAGAATGTTATAGGAATGACACCAAAACGACCTATCCAACTGCCTCCAACGGTCCGATGATGGTAGATGATGCTTCTGGAGAAGATGAAAACGCATTAAGACTGGTTAAGGGAAAGAGGGCAACTCACATTGGGCCTAGCTTCAATTAGGATGGCCCAAAGTCAATCACAGTGGACAAAGCTTCAGCTGATAGGCTACAAATGAAATCCACAACTTTAAGACCCTCTAAACGCATTCACACTATAGTCAAAAGGAATAAAAGAGAATTGGGTACTTCAAAAATGCCCAATGAAGCAAATAAAAGCAAGCCCATCGAGAATGAACCTTAAGCTGAAGGTTTTTTCTCTCTGAAACCCAAAGTCTAGTTGTAAGGTATAGAAGATAATAATTCAAATGATAATTGATCATTCACATATTTTACATATCAAAACACTTGGTTTTAGTATCAAATTATGCATATTAGGGTTTCATTCTTGATTTTGATATATCTTTTCTATGTTGATCATATGAACCCTAATTTTGCTAATTAGTGTTGATTTGTCACTTTCAAATCCTAATTTGATATCTTGGGCATAATTTTTATTCTCTTCCTTTTTAATTCTCCTTTCTAGAATTTATTTAGTCTTTATATTTTTATTTTCAGATTTGTGAGGGCAATTTTGAAATCAATGATCAAGGACTAGTCAACCTACTTGGAGGAACTAAAAAGGTGGAAAATAAATGAAGAATGAAGAGATAGGGGACTAGGTGGCGTGATTATTCATAAATTAAATTGAAGGAATTAATTGGATAAATAACAAAGAGTATTGGAAGCATTAAGGGACACATCATCAAGGCAACAAAGAGTATGAAAGGTGTAACACTTCAATCAGATCTAAGGGAAGCTTATGTGGAGCGGATCATGAGCAAAAGAGAAGTCACATTTCCCAAACATGTTCACATGTTCCTTGCCACATTTTTCACCTCATTTTAGTCCTATTTCATATTTATTTTTTAGCCAATTTCCAGCTCATTCCCTAGCATTTTAGATTTGAAATTACATTGTTTTTATCACTACTCACATTTTCCACACATACTTAATCCCTTCATTTTCATTTTAGGTTCATTATTCACTTCTCTCTTCATCTAATTTTCCATAAATTCTCTCCTCTCTTCCTCTTACGATTTCATCCAGCTACCTTCAGATTTTCTAGATTTCTCTTCTTTATCTTCCATCTTCATTTAGTTCATCAAGCTTCCTTCCTTCTCCAATCTAGATTCAGTTTGTCTAGCAACATTCAACTTCATCATTTCATCCATCTCAAGCATAATTCTAGATTCAACCTTTATCATCTTGCATCATCCATGGAAGCTATTCAAGCTTAAGAACTTAACCAAGTCTTAGAGAGGAGCATAAGTGGCTAAATCTTTATAGAGCTTTAAGGAGGATGAACTTGTAATTTAAGATTTTCATATTTATTTCCCTCACTTGTAGTTTCAATTCTATAATTTCTTCTTCATCTCTTTAGGAATTCAAATTTCTTAATCTATTAGGTTATTGATTTTTTTTTATTCCATTTCATGTTAAGTTGAAGTTGTAGATGTTGAATTGAGATTTAATAATTGTGTTTTAATTTTAGAATTTATGAATTCATTTGAATGTTCTTGAATGTGTTCATATGTTCTTGCTATTCTTGTTCAAATTTCTCTTTAGCTTAAGCTAGATCTATATGAGTCTATATCAATTTGTCTTAAGAAGTTTTTCCACCACTAAATTTGGTCAGAATTTCATGTGAATGAACAAGGCTAAATCACATTATTAATCTTGATTCACTTGGCTTAAATACTTAAGTGGTCATTAGGTTAAATGATTCTCTACACTATGAAGGTTTTAAAGTGTTCTTCATTAAGCTAATTGTGATTGTGAGTGTGCTTGCAAATCTAGAATTCAAGGATTATCACAAGGGATTCTAACTTTGACTCATCATTTCATACATTCATTTCCTTACACATTAATATGAAATCATAAACATCTATTTCTTGCACTCTTAGACATTCTTGAATCTTTGTTAACTTGTTGGCAATTGGTTAAAATCTGTATGCATTTTCTCTTTGGGAGATGACCTAGAATGCTTCCAACTGCATTCTAGTTTTTATTGATAACCTAAAGCAATTTAGGGTTACATCAATAATCTAATTTCTCCTTCAAATTTGAGTACCAATTTGGAATTGAGAAACCACTTGATCTCGATATCTCTATCAACCTTGTACCTGAAACTCAACTAAACATCGATCCTTCCATTGAAATTCAAAACAAGTCCTCATATGACAAAGATTATGGAGATGATCTCTCTTTCGAGGGTAATGAAGATGAAATCGTTGATGATGACCTATTAGGTGAAGATTTTGACAATTCTCGAATTAATGATGACCTTGAAGATGAGGATGAGGTCTAATATCACATCTAAAAGCTTTATCCATTTTCTTCATTTATGGATATTATTTGCTAGGATTGTAGAGGTACCTATGGCAAAAGCTTCCTTGGACGCATAAGAAAAATTACCAAATTTTATAATCTTCAAATTCTTATTTTAATTGAAACTAGAGCTAGTGGTTCTAGAGCTGATAAGATTGTTAAAAATTAAGTTTCTCTGATTAGATCCACGTTGAAGCTATTGGTTATGCTAGTGGTATTTAGATTTCATGGAATATTGATACTATTAAAATTGATTATATTCACTCTAAAATTCAGATTCTTCATTACAGGGTTAATTTTATTTCTAATAATCATTACTATCTTTTATCTTGTGTTTATAGTGATCCTAACCTGTATAATGATACTGTTCTTTGGGATTCCATTACGCCCCTTGCTCAAAATATCTCTGATTCTTAGCTTGTTGTAGGTGATTTTAATGCCTACCTCTCTTGTGAAGACAAATGTGGAGGCAACGGACATAATTAGAGACCCATAAAAAAATTTAGAGACTATGTCAATTCTTCCACTCTTCTTGATCTAAATTTTTCTGGTGATAGATTCACTTTGGGAAAAAGACTGGATTAGACCTTTTGTAACATGAAGTGGAGACTTAAATTCAACTAAGCCAATACCTATTATCTCCTCAAATACGGCTCTATTATAGACCAATAAGAATTCAACTTGATAATAGAGACCATCTTAGGCAACACCAGAGACCTTTTAAATGTCATGCAGCTTGGATGCTTGAAGATACTTTTCACCCTATAATTAAGGAATCCTGGTAAAACAACAACTGGAATAAGGGAAAGATTAAATTTGCTAACTCTGCCACCTTGTGGAATAAAAATTTTATCGATTGCATACCTTCCAAAAACAAAAGGATCATTGATAGACTAGAAGGAATTGACTGTTAAATAAAAAAACTTGGAAAATCATTATGGGAAGAATTTAATAAGGTTATTTTGTAGGAAGGGATGATTTGGTCCTAGAAATCTAGATGTAAGTAGTTGAAGTGGGGAGACTAGAATACTAAATACTTTCATGCCACCTCTATCAATAGAAGGAAAAGAAACTAGATCTTATCTCTTAAAGCTAATGACGATACTTGGATTCAAGACCAAAATGCTCTAAAAAACATGGCTGCTTCTTACTTTGATAATCTATTCAAGGAATACGCTCAAGAAAGACCCAAACTTATTATGAATAAGAGCTTTCTACCTCTCTCTACCTTTCAACTCTAATCCATTCATAGGGAGGTGACTACAAAAGAGATTAAGACTACTGCCTTTGATATTAGAGCCTTTAAGGCTCCAGCCCTTATGGTATTAATACCAATTTCATTCACACCTATTGGAATGACCTTAAAACTAGTATTGTTAAACTTGTTAAAAAGGTCTTCATTAATCCATACACCATTAGTGAGATAAATGATACTTTTATTATGCTCATTCCTAAAATCAAAAACTCGACTTGCATGAAGGACTTTCGGCCTATATCTCTTTGCAATGTTAGCTAAAAAATAATCACCAAGATCCTCTCCAACTACGTATGTCAGTGTATGAACAATCTTATTGGGGATTCTCAATGTAGTTTCATCCAAGGTCGGTAGAGCAGTGACAATATTATTATCGCTCAAGAAATTATTCACTCCATGAGAAATAAAACCAAGAATAAAGGTTTCATGGCTCTTAAAGTTGACCTTGAGAAAGCTTTTGATAGACTCTCATGGGATTTCATTGATGATACTCTCCATTCCATCAGTATGAATAACCATTTCAAGAAATTAATTAGAGCCACCATCTTTACTTCACGTATGAGAGTTCTGTGGAATGTTGAGAAATAAAACTTTTGATAGACTCTCATGGGATTTCATTGATGATACTCTCCATTCCATCAGTATGAATAACCATTTCAAGAAATTAATTAGAGCCACCATCTTTACTTCACGTATGAGAGTTCTGTGGAATGTTGAACCTACAAACAAATTCACTCCCTCTCATGACATTAGATAGGGAGACCCTTTATCTCTATATTTATTTATCCTTTACATTGAACGTCTTAGTCTTAGTCACTGTATTCTCAATTTCATTGATAAAAATGAGTAGAAGCCAATTAGACTTACAACTAATAGGCCTCTAATTTCTCATTTATTTTTTGTTGATAATCTTTTACTCTTTGCAGAGGCTTCCATTAACCAAGCCATAATTATCCAACAATGCCTTTCTAACTTTTGTGATGCTTTGGGCTAAAAAGTTAACATCGAGAAATTAAAGCCCTATTGTTATAGAAATGTCAACATTAATAGAGTTACTCAGATCAGTTCTGAATTGGGAATTTCTCTCACAGGAAATCTTGGCAAATATCTTGGCATCCCTCTTATTCATAAAAAGGCATCCAAGCTTACCATTTCCCTTTACTTGACAAAACTTGCTCTCGCCTTACTAATTGGAGAAATCATTTTCTCAACATTGCAGGCAAAGTTATCCTTATAAATTCTATTCTCTCGGCCATCCCTAGCTACACCATGCGAACCATGCTATTTTCTAATAATGTCTTAGCTGAACTTGAAAGAAACTCTAAAAATTTTATTTAGGACTCTTCTAATGGACACAAAAAACCCTCCATCTTCTTTGTTGGGATTGTTTTTGCAAGATCTCTCTCCTCTAAACACCATTAACCAATAAAACTCATGGTAATCAAAGGATTAACCCAAAAAGTGATTACCAAAGTTTAATTCAAAAGCAAGGAATCCTAAGTTTTTTTTATAATCACAAAGAGTCTAAAATGATCAAGATTATCTTGTATCAAAGTAAAAATAATTTACAGAAGCATAGGATACCTCGGAGGAGTAAAAGAAATTGAAAATAAGTGAAAAACAACTCTTTTAATTTGTGACAGAGCAATGCACTGCAGCTCATGCACACTGCACTGCAGCGTGTTGCTCTCTGTGCCACGCGTTATGGCATGTTGCACGAAAATTTAGTTGATTATGGAACTTTTGACACGCCCCGATTCTTTGTCTGATGTCCAAATAGTATGATTAAAGTGTCTACAAAAAGCTCTTAACATGAACTAGCTAGTGGTATAGGTTTCACTTCCAAAACAAATCACACTCGGAAGGTAACACCCAAACACATTTTGACTATTTTTCATAACTTTCATATAAAAAGGGTGTCCAAAACCCTCAACAAGTGCCAAAAGCCTTTTCCTGACACCTGGACCATGTCTATTGGACTCAGGACTACCAATACAATGCATCACACACACTTAAACCATATTATAACCAAAATTCACTCCTTAACCCCTTTTTACCAAAAACAGAGGGAGAGGCAATTTGTCATTGCATTGTATCCAAATCAATCAAAATATGTTCAAATCATTATTTTTACACTTGCACTAGTATTTTAGCCTTATAAACATATATATCTCAACATACCCAAATACTTAGGGCCCAAAATACAAATCAGGCATTTGCAACAACAAAATAATGCAAGTAAGATGACATGCAACCTAGAATTGGCAAACATATACTATTACACAAATAAATATAAACTAGAGGTATACATTAGAAATATGCTAATTCCTAGCCTCCTGAGTCTTCTCCCTCTCAGCACTAGAGTTAGAACCTGAAAAGTGTTAAATGAACGGGGTGAGTCTAGCCACTCAATAACCAAGGCAAAACCTACCTTATGCAGTTATATATCAATTATAAAACAACTACATGTATATGAAACCAAGCACTTAAAACATACTCACACATATCATAACTCATCATTTCTTATTAATAACTTCTTTATCTCACATATGCTAAGTGCATTGTCAACTTATTCTCAGATATGTGACATGACCCTTTATTTACACGACTTGCCATAACTCAACACATGTGACACATCATATATCTACTTAGGCAATGATCATCCAACCTTACAACCCCTTTATTTCCTCAAACTAAAACCACAAGCTATAACATTGAATAAGGCTCTATTCGTGTGACTGAACTATCTAAACTCACCAATCGTGAGGTGTGACCTCAGCCAAAGATCACATGACTCACTCTTGGACCACGGCTTTCCCCATTCTTGAATCTCTGGGGTGTCTCATACCCTAGACTATTTTTCTCATTAAACTAATAATGAAAGCTAAGTTTTCATACCTTGACAAACTATAGGATAATCCCTCAACAAACTGTCGGATAAGGCTATACCCCCATGCATCGGAGGGCAGCCTAAATACCATATGGATTTTCTCTACTCCTAAAACCCTAGGCAAACTCTTTCCCATTAATCATGCCATAAACAATGCTCACTCTTTTCACACTTTCATTTATTATTTATCACAATCACACGTTGGATTCACAATCATGCGCTACCCAAGTGAGCATCCAAGAACATTTTATCACATTCTCTTTACTTATCACACTAATCCATTTCTTTATTAATACTCATTTACCTTAACACAACAACACATTCAACTTCCCAAAGACATAAGTATGTTCATAGTTCGAAAACCCTCTTGACTTCACATTTTGCATTTCAAGCCAAAAATAGCATTATGCACATTCAAATTTTCATACACTCATTGAAACTAATATGTGGTTTCACATTGAAAAAATAATCCCATGCATGTAACATTCACAATTTACATTTAACAATCAATTAATTTATAACTACTCAAAGTAGGATTCTCTCAGTTGCCTCAAACGTTTTAGAGGTCAAAGGTTTACCCCTCAATCTACTAGCTTTCAGGCTTAAATTTTTGATCCAATAGGTGACTAAGAGCTAAAATTACAATCAACCAAGTTGAATTTCATCAACATTAACAATTCAAGCATTAAACCCTCAATCTCCACTTCTAAATTGTCCAAAGTCCACTCTACAAGAGTTTGAGCCTATCCATTAGATTTATTATCTATCTTTAGTCTCCAATAATATTAATGAGCTATTAAACTCCCATTAATAGCATCACACTTTTCCAACCACCTATATTAATTGCAAATTTCGAACATTAATGGTGCCTAACAACCTAAGACACCAAAAGTTCATTATACTAGGTTTAGATACTCTAATATACTCTCACTAACTCTATTTAAGTCAATAAATTCAGACCCATAACCTATATGGATCGAAAATCATCTTCTACAATCAAAACCTAACTATAAACTCATAAATGTAGAAGAAATGGGAAGATTAATGAGTGTGGTACTTATCTTGGGTGTTTGTAGCCTCCAAAATACTCCTAATGTCGTCCACAAGTAAACATTAGCAGAGCTTGGTTTGTCTTTCTGTTTCCTCTTTTCTCTTCTCTCTTTTTTCTGTCTCATTTTCATGACTAATATCTATAGAACATGACCATACGCTGCGGTGCATGGCACAGAGAGGTCCTTCCTCGTAAAAGAAATGTTGGACAAATCATCTCTACACCATGGTGTGTGGCACAACAACATCACTCTTCATTTTTCTTCTCCTTTTGATGCCTAGGTGGCTCGACTTGATACCGGACCCTTAATTTGGGCTGAAATATGATCAAATATGCTTATTAGACCTCACTGGCCATACACTATCTCAACTTACTTAATTACCTTCATTAGGTTTAATTAATCAGGGGATTAAAAATTGAGAGATTACAATTTTACTATGGAGATATCTAATAGGAGTATTGGCATTGAAAATCTTAAGTCTCAAAATATCACATTCATCATGAAACTTTCCTAGGGTCTTATCACTCAATCAAATCGCCTATAGGTCAGGATCCTCCACGACAAATATAAATGTCTTAATCCCACTATTCATATGGTCTATAAACCTAGCTCCTCTTTTTACACTTAGAATAGTATATGCAAAGTTTGGAATAAATTCATGGCGTACGTAGGTTAGAAAGTTAGTAAGGGAGACCAAATTTCATTTTGGTATAGTAAGTGGTCCCCTCTTCCGAAACCTTTTGTTAAGTACACTTTTCTTAGTGCTAAGCATATCCTCCATGTAAGAGTTTTTAATCTTTGCAACCCCACAGGAGGATGGAATTTTAGCCTTCTGAACCGTCAAATCCATCCTGAGGTGATAAGACATATTGCTCTTGTTCAACTACCTAATCCTCATGGTGGTGGTGATGTCCTAGTTTGAATATTCCTCTGATGGGAACTTCTTTGTCAAATCTGCTTACAAGGCCATGGTATCTCAAAATGAACAAACCAATATCAACATTTAGTCTAGGATTTAGAAATGGCCTACTTATAAAAAGATTAAGTACTTCCTTTAAAAAGCTACTTAGGACAAACCTCAAATCAACTCCATTTATAACAAAAGGAGTACCCATTTTCAACAAACCTACACTTTTGGATGCAACTCTCGTAACTCTTCTATTCAAATTCTGAGAGACTGTAATGAAGCTTGCAATATTTGGATTAAACTTGTGAAACCTTCAAAACTTAATACTTTCTTCTCCATTTCTATGCAGGATTGGATAACTTGAAATGCAAAAGTTAAGGCCAGAAACCTAAATACAAGAAGGATCCCTTTAATAGAGGCTTTTCCCTCAAGTCTATTAGAACATTTAGAAGACGTGTTACAAAATGATCTACTCGGAGGATATCAATCAGGACATCGACATTGCCTTCTCTAGTACCCAGCAAGTTGTCAATGACATAAGGCTCCAATCTAGAGTTAGCAAAAGATTAGAGGCATGATGGAGACCTCCGGATCAATGTTAGATCTGTCTTGACATTGATGAAGCCATCAGCTTTAATGGAGCTGCAACCTGTGGTGGAATCATGCATCAGAATAAAGGTAATTGGATTAAGGATTTTTCCAAATACCTTGACTACCAAGCCAGCACCATGGCTAAACTCCTGACCATTTTAGAAGGACTTTAGCTTTGTTAGAATATGCAATTCTCTAATATCAATACACATTTTGACTCTGTGGAAGCCCTCTTACTTATTTAGCATAATCTCTCTAATAATCATCCTCTCTCTGAAAACATTAATAAAATCAGAGACTTTGTCATGAAGGATTGGATCATTACCTTTGACCACATGTTCAGGAAGGTGAACAGACGTGCTAACTTTCTCACTCACCAAGCCTTTCAAAATAATTTAGATCTTATCATTTTTAATCATCCACCTCCAGGATGCAGATTACTCTTGAAATTTGACATGACCTAATTTATGTTCTCCTTCTGCACGGGTTCTTCGTGGCTTTGAAAATATTCCATAGGCATATGTTTCGGAGAGACGTTGGGTGGAATAATTAAGTACTAATTACATAGATTTTTTTGACGTGGAGGAATCTCCGTTTTTTCTTCCATGTTTGTTGTGAAACTGAAATGAATTCTGTGACAGAACAATACCATAGAAATTTGAACGATGGGGGAAGAACGGTGAACTGAGAGATTATTGATAGGTTCAAATAAAGAAGGGTGAGATTTAAACGAGAAAAAGATCAATGGAGTCAATTTCAAAGTCTTCGCATATGCGTGCTAGCTGGCCTGTCAATTAGCAAACCACAGCGACACTGCTTGTCTGCTTCAACAATGATAATAAGCCTCAGTAATTTGACCCTTAGCACGAAAGTAAGGTCGCTCCTTCAATAATTTGCTATTGAGAAAGAGAAATTCTTGCATCATCGCCTACTTCATTATATCATTTATATTATATCCAATAAAAATATATTATATTAATACTATTTCAATTGAATAAAATATTATATATTATTATTTTTATCTTGTTGTTTCTCTCGTTATCATTATCAATCACAAAGTAAATTTATATTTACACCCATATAACATAGCATTATTCTATTAGACAGACATCAAGTCTATGTAAGAATTTTTTTACAAGAAATGACATCAAAGAAAATGATCTTATAATATAATGATATCTGAGCTCTTTTGTAAATAAGAGATCACATGTTCAATTTTGTTTGTAATTTTAAATAGTTACTCCCTCTGATCCTATTTATAACTACTTTCAGCATGCTTTATCGAAATTAAGGAAAAAATTTAAATCTTATTAATTTTTTCTTAAAATTTAATAAGTCTTTACTTTTACCCCTAATAAATACTCCTTCCGTTCCTATATATAAGATATTTTTAACTGAATTTTACATACTAATAAAGATTTGTTATTTAGTTGAATTCACATAAAAACATAATTATTTTTCAGTTTTACCCCCAATAATAAAGGTAAAAATATAAAGAAGAGTATTAAAAATTGACAAGTGCCTTATAAATGAAGTTTATTTTTTTCTTTCTCTATTCTACATATAAGACTAAAAGAGCAGTTGCTACATGCCCTTCTACTAAAAAAAAAATAAAAAGATGACATTAAAGGATATCCATCTTAATTACTACTTGCTCGTGTCTTTTATATATATATATATATATATATATAATCTATTTAGTATTATAAAATCTTTTTCCGAACTATCATACTCTGTCCTTCCAACTTACAATTTATTTTCTAAAAAAATTACATATACTGTTAAAGTCTATTAAATACAATTTACAATCTTAATTTTTATAAATTTTTAAAACTATCCTTTACTAATAAGAGAGGGGGATATATATTTAAGAATAAAACAATGATGGGTAAATAAAATAAGCTGTAGAGGAAAAAAACTTATTTACTTTAGAAGACAAATAAAGAAATTTAAAAAATCTTATACAAATGAAAAAAAATTACAACTTAAAGTTATGGCAGAAGTGCCAAACAATTTTAAACGATATTATCGATATTTTTAATATATTTTATTCACACACACACACATATTTTCTCCATTAAAAAATATAAGGTATTTTTAATTTTTTAAGATGTAATCATTATTTTTTTTAAAGTGTTTCTCTAAATTTAAATTAGATTTAGGATTTAAATTAAATAATTTTGATTTTTATTTTTTATTTATTTTAGGACTCTAAATATAGCAAGGGTTTTCATTTATATTCAAACTTGATTTAAAGGGTAACTTGACCCCTGAAATGTAGTTTTAGAAGTATCTAAAATCTTAAAACTCATTTTTAGGCAATGTTTCTTCTCAATTTTTAAAAACAGTGCAATGTAGCATCTATGTTAAAAAATTAACTTTAATAGTTAGTTAAGTGAAAATAACTAACAAGGACCAAAAAATTACAAAAAGAACCCAAAAATACCAAATAATGACTTAAAAAATTACAAAAAAAAAAGTCCAAGAAAATGGTTAAAGTTAACTTTTATTGATAATAGGAGCTATGTTGCATCGTTTTTAAAAGTTCAGGATGAACATTGCATAAAAAAAAAAAAGAATTTAGGGTATAGAGAATTCTGGCTTGATAATTTAGGAGGTCAAATTGCTATTTAATCTTTTTAAACTTTGATGATTATTAAACGTAATTTATGAGAATTTGGTTACTCTTCCAGCAACAGCTAGACTCCTGGACATAGAAAAATGAATAATTCCTCTTCCGGCCTTTCCTTAAGTCTTAAGCTTGATTGACCCTTAACAAAATTAAAATATATATATACTAAATGTACATCAGAGACCAAATACAAGGCAACGAACCCTGCCAGCGACTGACCTTGCTTAAACAATGCCCTGCCCAAAGTCATGCCCAAATCACATTGGGTAACGTTTTTTAGGGCTAGGCTGGGTAAAATTTTATTGAGTTTAGATAGGCATATCAAGCAATCGGGTTGCGTGCACACCCCTTAGGTCATGTTTGGTATATCAAAATTGTGAAAAGGGAAATGGAATTAGACATGAAATTCTTCGGTTGACTTGTTTGATATACCAGAATTGCTTTCTTGAAGGAATTTGATTCCATCAAAATTGATGGAATCCAATTTCATTGTAGAGACCATAGAATCCACCAACTCAACATGAAATTGGCTTATGTGTCATTAAAAAAATAAAATAAAAGGTATTTTGAGCTCTAAAAGTACATTCTTTATTTTTTTATTGTTAAGTTTTTCATTAAAAAGATAAAATAAAGGGTATTTTGATTTTTTATATTTTAAATACATATACTTATTAAAATTATATCATGATTCCATCTTCATACCAACACACTTTTAAAACTCAATTCAATTCCGATTATAATTCCGATTCTATCAAAAACTCTTCCATCATACCAAACAATGCCTTACTTCTCCCTCTTCTTTCTCTTTCCTGCCTATTTTTCTCTCTCTTCTTCTTTTCCCTTCCTAACCTGTTTCACATCACCAGTCATTTATGATGAGAGCAGGGTCTTAAATTGGGGTCGTTGTTCTTTGAATATTCCCAAGCGAAACTCATGATGAAGTTTAAATGGTTTTGAGTTAGTTTAATAAGGGAATTATTGGGGAGAAAAATTTCTCGCCATTAAATTACATGTTCACTTTCCTTCCAAACCCTCTCGGCTTTTCTTACTATTAGATATTTTGAGAGAAATTCTCACCAAATTTTTTCAGGAGAAAATTTTGCGAGAAAACTATTGTTTTGTTGCAGTGTAACGTAGCAAATTGCTATTGGAATCTTGTTAGGAGATATGCCCATATTTTATTACCTGATTGCATTCCAAACAACCTAAAATTACCTCTCATAGATTATTAAAAAAAAAAAAAACACTTGTGTGATAAAAAAAATCATTATATTGTAGGTTGGATATCAAATTCAACTTGCCGAAAATACTTGGAATTGAGTCAGTAATATTAGATATTAAATTATTTTTTTTGCAAAAATAATGATACCCTTATAGAGGCCAAATAAATATTTCACAATAAATTTTCAATATGTGTATATATATATATATATATATACAATGGAAATTTTTTTGCTTCCAATGTGAATATAAGAACGAAGTTAAGGAAAGGCACTCCAATTTCCAATATACTTTGCTTTTTTAATATTTATGATATTATTGTGCAATTTGTGTTATGATTTGCAATTCTTTATATATATATATATATATATATATTGTGCAATTTGTATTATGATCTTCTAGCTTTTTTATTCATTCTAATATTTTATATAATATAATTTACAATATATATATATATATATTTTTATTCATTGTGATTTTTATGCCATGAAGAATTGACAAACAAATCTTAAAAAATGAAGGTACATATTTATTTTAGTTTTATATTTTAAAAATTAATAAATATGGACCTAGCTAGATATTGAAATATTTATGTTATGTTAGATTTTTTTTTTCTTCAATTATAATTTATGCTTTATGATCTCAGCCACCTACTTAAAAATCTTGGCTCTACTCTTAGTTGACAGGTTTTGTTATTGTAAAAATTTTAAAAGATCCTAATTACAGGAGAGACCTTACTAAAATTTCTAATTTAGATGTAAAACTTTATGAATTTTTAATTTAGACATAAATTATATTATTATTTTGAATTAATTTTTTAGCTAATTAAGGCATATAAAATGTAAGTCTATCTCATATTTTGTGCTGATGATACCCTTAATACTGAGGTGTGACAAAAGCTCTTGAAACTCTAGACTCATTTTTAACAATGTTTCCCTTTAATTTTTAAAAAAATTACAATCTAACCCTATTATTAATAAAAATAAACTTTGATCATTATTATTTGACTAAAAAATGATAAAAAAAAGATTCAAAAATTATAGATAATGATCTAAAAAGTTACAAAAAAGGACCAAGAAAATTTTATTAGTCCTTTTTTATAATTTTTATGTCTTTTTCTATCATTTTTTAATCAATTAATGGTCAAAATTAATTATGAACTCAAAACAATAAATTGAAATTATGAACAAAACATTACCTAATAACTTCAAAATAAGGACTCAGTTTAAATTTTGAATACAATAAACTTGGAATTGCATTTTGAGTTCAAAATAACTAATTAAGTTAAATATATAATTGATTAATTAATAAAAGTAATTAACAATTAAACATTCAAGATCATAATGTAACATCCTGAAATTTTAAAACTCGAATTTATAAAAATAAAATAAAATAAAATATCTATAATTAAATTAAAATTTAGAATAATTTGATAGAGGTCCAGAGTTTGAATTTTACTTAGTAAAAGTTTAGTTTTATTTGATTTTTAACTATGGAAAAAAATTACCAAAGTTGACCTGGGCTTTTGTGCAATAATAAAAAATGTTGGGCCATTTCTTGTAATTTTCCCCAAACTTTTAGATCAGCTTTTATAAGGGGAAAAGAGACGCAGAAACGCAGAGAAAGGAAAGGAAAGGAAACGCACGAGAGGGAGAGAGGAAGAAGAGAAGAGAAAGGGAGGGAGTTAGGCTTGGATTTAGAAGTCTTTGCGATCGTTGCGAGCTCGGCTACACTATATGTAAACTCCCTACTTCAATCATCTTCTCTTTCTCTTGATTTTTTTCAATTTTTAGAAGAGGAGATGTTTGGATTTTGATCCCAAAGGCTTTATTCTTGTAAACTTTTGTTTCTTTAGATCCTAGGGAGCATGTTTTGAGTTTCTATATAGTGATCTAATGTTTTAAGTAAATAATTGGATGAAAAGAGGTGTTTTGGGCACAAAAAAAAACCCTGAGAAATTGGGTTTTTGCTCTTCAATGGTTTAAGCCTATTGATTTAGTTATAATTTTGCTATTTGAGCCCAATAAGATTTAAATTAAGGTTTGG
The DNA here is from genome assembly GCF_029017545.1 of Prosopis cineraria. Taxonomy (NCBI): domain Eukaryota; kingdom Viridiplantae; phylum Streptophyta; class Magnoliopsida; order Fabales; family Fabaceae; genus Prosopis; species Prosopis cineraria. The sequence continues at coordinate 31,978,333 of NW_026555337.1, read as the reverse complement.
TTTTCATTATAAGGGCTAATGGTGAAAGTTGGTGGCACTAAGTAAAAGTTTTTAATTGATTAAAAAATTATATAAATTGGAAATTAGCCTAGTGATGGCTAATAAATAGTTTTGGTGGTTAAGTGATACTATGTAAATGGTTAGTTTAATATATGGATCATTGGGATGGATTATGGCTCATAGACCCAAGTTGTGTGGTATGAGTTATAGTCTTCATTAATGCTATTTGACATGATAAGTGATGTGGATCACTTATATGTTGTAGTAATTGTTGGTGGAATTTGTTCAGAAGTTAAGGAACAAGCCGAGCCCTATTTTGTACAAGGGGAACCCTTTTGGTACCAAAGGGTTGAAGTAACAGGGGAATTTATATTTCTTATTACTTTATTTTAGCTATTTTTGAATAAATATTACTAGTTATCATGCATTACATGTTTTAAAAGATTAAATGTGCTTTATAAGGGGTTATGGGGTACTACTTTGATTATAGTGCAGATATGTTTTCTAATTGTTTAATAACAATGTTTTTATGGAAATGAGATTTATAAATATTATACTACTTTAGAGTGTTGCATGGACAATACTCAGTAAAGGTAGACAAGAGTAAAAGGCATGATCTCGGTGGGAGTTCACCAATGAAAAGGTGTGGATTTTTGATATTCTATGACACACTGTCAGTACTCAGTATTGTCTTACGTATTGTGGGCTCAATGCACTAAAGTGGTTAGTGTATTGAGTGTTTGACACCTCTCAGTGGGGAAGGAAATCCAACATATGAAGTGTGAGGTTGAGTGCCTAGGCCAAGGTAGCCCTCACATGGAAAGTAAGTTGGGTTGGCTCTGGGAGGGAGTTAGCTTCAACTACTTAGGATTCACGTCGAAGGGGCATAGGAGGTTCGGTGGATTAGATCATGCCTTAGATTATGTTTTGTGCCTGTGGAGGTGCAAGTAGGTATAAGGTTTACCTGCGAGTTAAAGAGTGCCAGGGGCATTCTGTTGGTCATAAAAGGCCATACCGGCCTATGTCATGCATTCATACATTTTAAATGGCTAAATTATATACTATGTTGAATTTATTATTCGTTTATTTGATTATGGCTTACTTTGTAATAATCAATGTAGATTTCTCTGTTATTGAGACTGTGGTTGTCTCACCCCTTTCTTTTCAATATTATAGGTCCAGGTGAAGGATCCAGTGGTGGACGGGGAAAGGAACAAAGCTAGGGGTTTGCTTGTGATTTGTAAAAAACTGCAACCCTTTTCTTTTGAGCAAATATATTGTAATGTATTTAAGATTAGGGTGCCAGTAGGATATGATTATGTATGTGTGTGTGAATATGTGTGGATTGTGTGCTTGTGTATGAATTTTTGTTTGTTTATAGACTTATGGCTAGAAAACTTGGTTATGGTGCGTGGTTTTGATGGATTTACTTAGTAGACCAAATTTCTATTACAAGCAGATATTTATTTTAATGTGTGTGTGTGTGTGTGTGTGTGTGTGATTATATAAGCAATTGCAAAGTGGTTGCATTGCAAATGGTGTGCTATGGGCAAACATACATCTTGGATAGAGAGAGTGGGTGCGTGGGCCCCAAAAGGAGCTCTGAGCCAAGTGAAAATGTTTAGCATATATATTTATATAAATACATGGTATTTGGATTGATTTGTGACCACTCTTGTATGATTTGTGCATTTTGGGGGTTTAGGGTCCATTTTGGGAAATGGCACCCGGGTGGTTAAATTTTGATGTATGGGGATTTTCTATCATTTGAATATTCTATCAGGTGTTTTTAGTCTTATTTGATGTGTTCAAAGTGTTCCCACAGGTTTGTGACCATTAGGATGAGATTTGGACAATTTTGAAAATGGTTTTTACCAAAAAGCTGTACTTTTACATCCGGGTGTCCAAATCTTAATCTGACCGTTAGATTTCTCTAAAATTTAGGTCACAAGTAAAACCTTTTATAAGCTTCGTGTGGACTTTGGAATCACATCGATCGGATATCGGACGGAGAAACGACGCACTCTGGAATTTGAGCTGGAGGTGCTGTAATGCTGTCATGACAGCTATAATGTTGATATTGTAACCTGCATAAAATTCAATTCGTCCGTTGGATCTTTTTAAAATTTAGTATGCTAATAGTATTCTTTAAAAGTGACATGTGGGCTTTGGAATCACTCCGATCGGATGTCAGATGATGAAATGGTGCACTCCAGAAGTTGGTCCAGAAGTGCTGTATCAAATTTTTAACATGTTTAATTTTTAATCCAATCATTGGATCTTTTTAAAATTTAGTATACTTATAGTACCCTTTGAATGTGACGTGTGAGCTGTAAAATCACTTCGATCGGAGGTCGAATGATGAAACGGTGCCTCCCGAAAGTTGGCCCAAGAGGGCTGTCATGACAGCAATTTAATGCTGTCATGACAGCATCTTTTTATTTCACTTTCATCTAGCTTGCTTCCGCGTGCTATAGGTAGAACCTATAAAAATTTTTAAAGGCTTTAAATGTTTAGTTTGCAATTGTGTATTTGCTTAGTGATTTAAATGGTTTGTTTCCTAAGTTGGTTTTAGGATTAATTTCTTAACCACACTTAGTTTATTTGAATTGTGTGATTTTTGGATAACACTCAGGGCAAGTGTTACATTTGGTATCAGTTTTAGGTTTATGATTCCTTTTTCCTACTTGGCACCTTAAATACATTACTTTTATGCTCTTTCCATTCTACTACTAACCTGGACTAATATTGTTTTTCTTTCTCTGGCTTGTTCATTTAGGAGGGGAGAAAGGTCCGTACGCTTGTGGCCGTACACCTTTCAGTTCTAATATGGCTCGAAGGGGAAGAGGTAGATCGAGGAATGAGGAACGGCCACCACCTCTACCTCCTCCGCCTCCGCCTCCACCTCCACCACCACCATAGGGGACGGATGCAGTCATGGCTAGGCTGCTTGAAGTTATGGTGAATATATAGCAAAATCTTAAAAGTCATACTGTTCCATATCAGCATGTTGACCTAAGTGCTGGACAGGGATCTTCTAGTACTATGGGAGCTCATGTACCAGTTGATAATAATCGAGAGGATGAATATCCGAATCTTGGAAGGAATTCTCTCGCTCTAATCTGACCACATATGATGGTAGTATGCTTGATGGGAAAGTTGAGGAGTGGTTGGATCGAATGGAGCAATTATTTACTGTTGTGAGGTGTACATCTAAGCAGAGGGTTATATTGGCTACGATGCAGCTTGTTGGTGAAGGCAAGCATTGGTGGGATTCTATTAAGCCCACAGATGGAAGATCTATGTCTTGGGCTGAATTTAAAGAAAGATTTTATGATTTTCACTTTCCGCCAGCTTTCAGAGATGAGAAAGAGGCAGAGTTTCATGCATTTCAGTAAGGGGACTTAGACGAGGAGACTTTTATGAGAAAATTCAATCAGCTGTCTAAGTTCTCAACATATCTGAAGGCTTCTAATGATAGCAAGTGGAAAGCAAAGAGGTTATTAGAAAAGATGAGGCCAGAATACCGCCAGCAGCTATCTTTGTTAGGCGAGGCGACATATGATGAGATGTGCAATCGTCTGAGGATTGCCGCTCGCCGAGGCCAAGACACAGAGAGTAGCCGAAGTAGGGATACACGAGGTCAATTTTCTTTTGGGTTGGCTCCTACTGGTGGTGTATCTAAGAGAATGAGTTTTAGCTCTGGTTCTTCTTCTAGTGGCTCCTTTAGAACCGGGTCTTCTTCTGCTTCTAGTAATCAAAATTTAAATAGGGGTTCAAGATTTCAAGGTAATCAGGGTGGTAATATGAGATCTGGGGGTTCTCATTTCTCTGGGAATGCTCCAGCACGTTCTTCACAGACCAGTCAAGCCCCAATTCTAAGCACAGCGAGGTCACCTTGCAATAGATATGGTAGGGTTCATTTTGGTCGCTGCTTTATTTGCTACAAGTGTGGAAAGTTAGGCTATTTGATCCGTGACTGCCCTGATTTACATGAGAGCTCGGACCGGAGGAACGTGATTCCTGGTAGAGTGTATACAGTATCTCAGGAGGAGGCTAGGAAGTCATCGAATCTAATCACTGGTATGGTTTCTATCTGTGGCCTCGATTTAGAAGCTTTGTTTAATTGTGGTACGACGCATTCTTTTATTTCTGCCGAGCGCTTAGATAGAATGGCTATGCCTGTTAACCAGTTACCCCATGATATAGAAGTTTCCTCTACTTCTAGTTTGGTTGGTCGATCCAGTGTGGCGTGTAGGACTACGATGACTTTTAATGGGTGATCGACTTGGGTGAATATGATCAAATTACCTATGCAAGGGATTGATTTAATTATTGGTATGGATTGGTTGACAGCTTATGGTGCTGTCTTAGATTGTGTGGCTAAGACAGTGACTTTAGTAGAAGTACTGGAGGTGATCGAGGAATACCCTGGTCATTCTTGTTTTCTTTCTTCTTTGCAAGCTGAAAGGTTGATTAAGCAGGGTTGTGAGGCTTACGTGGTAGTGCTCGCTACCCAAGGGTCTGACATAGGTATAGTGGATGAAATTGAGGTTGTTAGGGAGTTCCCAGAGGTGTTTTCTGAGGATGTATCAGGATTATCTCCAGAACGTGAGGTTGAATTCTTGATTGACCTGGTACCGGGGACACAACCAATTTCAAAGTCTCCCTATAGAATGGCTCCTTCAGAGTTAATTGAGTTGAAGAAGCAACTTGAGGAGCTGTTAGATAAGGGATTTATTAGACCTAGTGTTTCTCCTTGGGGATCTCTTGTCTTATTTATAAAGAAGAAGGATGGTAGTTTAAGATTGTGTATCAATTACAGGCAGTTGAATAAGGTTACGGTGAAGAACAAGTACCCACTGCCTCGCATTGATGATCTCTTAGATCAGTTGGTTGGTGCCACAATTTTCTCTAAGATTGATTTACATTCAGGGTACCATCAGCTGAGGGTTAGTGAGAAGGATGTGGCGAAGACTGCTTTCAAGACTCGATATGGTCCTTACGAGTTTTTGGTTATGCCATTCGGGCTAACTAATGCGCCTGCGGTTTTCATGGACTATATGAACTTCATTTTTTAACATTTCTTGGATCAGTTTGTGGTAGTTTTTATTGACGATATACTGATCTACTCTAAAGATAAGGAGCAGCATGCCAGACACTTGAAGACTGTCCTAAGGTTTCTGCGAGATCATAAGCTATATGCCAAGCTCAGTAAGTGCGAGTTTTGGATGAGAGAGGTTAGGTTCTTGGGACATATCGTGTCGGCAAATGGTATTGCAGTTGATCCATATAAGGTTGAAGCAGTCATGCAATGGGAGAGACCAAAATCGATAATTGAGATCCGTAGTTTTTTTGAGATTAGCAGGTTACTACCAGCATTTTATCAAAGGTTTCTCTCATATTTCGATGCCTTTGACTAGACTCACAAGGAAGGATAGGCCATTTATCTGGGATGATAAGTGCGAGACAGCTTTTCTTGAGTTGAAAGAAAGGTTAACAACAGCTCCAATGTTGGTGATTTCAGATCCTCAAAAGCCCTATGATGTGTATACTGATGCCTCTCATAAGGGTCTTGGTTGTGTTCTAATGCAAGATGAGAGGGCAGTGGCATATGCATCTAGACAACTTAGACCGCATGAGGAGAATTATCTAACACATGATCTCGAGTTGGTTGCGGTGGTCTTTGCGTTAAAGATCTGGTGTCATTATCTTTATGGAACAGAGTTCAGGGTCATGAGCGACCATAAAAGTCTCAAGTACCTGGTGGATCAAAAAGAGCTGAATATGAGATAGAGACGTTGGATGGAGTTTCTTAAAGATTATAATTTTGAATTTAAGTATCATCCGGGGAAAGCAAATGTGGTAGCAGATGCTCTTAGTCGCAAGACCTTACATGTAGCCTATTTAATGGTTTGGGAGCATAGATTGATGGAATCTTTGGTTGAAACTTCTTTGGGTATGATTGAGTTCTCTTTGAATGGTCTTAATACTATGGTTATTTCTAATGAATTTTGGAAAGAGATACGAGATGCTCAACTTCAAGATCCAATTTTGTTAAAAATAAGTCAAGACATCGAGAATGGTGAGATAATGGACTATTGGTTTAGTAGTGATGGGTATGTGGTTTTCAAGGATAGGGTGTGTATTCCTAACAATGAGTTTATTCAGAAGAAATTGTTAGATGAGGCGCATCGAAGTAGCTACACCCTTCATCCCGATGCTACTAAGATGTATCATGACATGCAGCGTCATTGGTGGTGGCCAGGCATGAAAAAGGATGTCACAGAGTATGCTAGTAAGTGTTTGACCTATCAGAAGGTCAAGATAGAGCACCAAAAGCCATCGGGGTTATTACAGCCTTTGGAGATTCCTAAATGAAAATGGGAGAATATTTCAATGGATTTTGTATCTGGTTTACCGAGGACCCAAGCTAGTTTTGACTCTATCTGGGTAATTGTAGATCGTTTGACTAAGTCAACACATTTCTTACCGGTCAAGACCACCTATACGGTTGATAGGTATGTTGAGATCTACATTAAGGAGATTGTGCGACTACATGGGGTACCGAGGGATATTGTTTCAGACCGTGATCCTCGATTTACATCAAATTTATGGCAAGCTATGCAAAAGGCTATAAGCACAGATCTGAAGTTCAGTACGTCTTATCATCCACAAACGGATGGACAAACTGAGCGGACGATCCAGACATTAGAGGATATGTTGAGGTCGTGTGCCCTAGAGCTTCAGGGAAGCTGGGATAAGCATTTACCTTTGGCAGAGTTTGCTTATAATAACAGTTATCATGCTAGTATTCAAATGGCTCCTTATGAAGCATTGTATGAAAGACGGTGGAGATCACCTCTTTGTTGTTATGAGTTTAGTGAGAGGACAATGATGGGACCGGATGTGGTAAATGAGACCACAGAGAAAATCAAATTGATCCAACAAAAGCTTCTTACAGCACAGAGTAGACAGAAAAGTTATGCAGATAATCGTCGTAAGGACTTGTCTTTTGAGGTTGGGGATCATGTCTTTCTTAAAGTTTCCCCATTGACGGGCATTGGACGCTCAATTCGGGCTAAAAAGTTATCTCCTCGATATATGGGTCCTTTTGAGGTTTTGAAGAAAGTTAGGCTGGTGGCTTATCAGTTGGCATTGCCGCCTCAGTTAGCGGGTCTACATAATGTGTTTCATGTGTCACAATTGAAGAAATACCAGCCAGACCCGTTGCATGTGATAGAACCTGAGGAGGTTGAAATTCAAGAGAATTTAACCTACCGGACTGAACCAGATCGTATTGTGGATGCTAAGGATAAACAACTCAGAAATAAGACAATCCGGTTGGTAAAAGTAATTTGGAAAGGGATAGCTCCGGGAGATGCAACCTGGGAGACTGAGGATCAAATGAGGAAGGAATATCCACTGTTGTTTCCCTAGGTATGTTTATCTCTTTGGTTCATGTATTAGCTTGGATTTTGAGGACAAAATCCTTTTTAAAGGAGGGGAGAATGTAACATCCCGAAATTTTAAGACTCAGATTTATAAAAATAAAATAAAATAAAATATCTATAATTAAATTAAAATTTAGAATAATTTGATAGAGGTCCAGAGTTTGAATTTTACTAAGCAAAAGTTTAGTTTTATTTGATTTTGAACTATGGAAAAAAATTACCAAAGTTTAGTCTTCATTAATGCTATTTGACATGATAAGTGATGTGGATCACTTATATGTTGTAGGAATTGTTGGTGGAATTTGTTCAGAAGTTAAGGAACAAGCCGAGCCCTATTTTGTACAAGGGGAACCCTTTTGGTACCAAAGGGTTGAGGTAACAGGGGAATTTATATTTCTTATTACTTTGTTTTAGCTATTTTTGAATAAATATTACTAGTTATCATGCATTACATGTTTTAAAAGATTAAATGTGCTTTATAAGGGGTTATGGGGTACTACTTTGATTATAGTGCAAATATGTTTTCTAATTGATTAATAACAATGTTTTTATGGAAATGAGATTTATAAATATTATACTACTTTAGAGTGTTGCATGGTCAATACTCAGTAAAGGTAGACAAGAGTAAAAGGCATGATCTCGGTGGGAGTTCACCAATGAGAAGGTGTGGATTTTTGATATTCTATTACACACTGTCAGTACTCAGTGTTGTCTTACGTATTGTGGGCTCAGTGCACTAAAGTGGTTAGTGTATTGAGTGTTCAACACCTCTCAGTGGGGGAGGAAATCCAACATAAGAAGTGTGAGGTTGAGTGCCTAGGCCAAGGTAGCCCTCACATGGAAAGTAAGTTGGGCTGGCTCTGGGAGGGAGTTAGCTTCAACTGCTTAGGGTTCACGTCGAAAGGGCATAGGAGGTTCGGTGGATTAGATCATGCCTTAGATTATGTTTTGTGCCTGTGGAGGTGCAAGTAGGTATAAGGTTTACCTGCGAGTTAAAGAGTGCCAGGGGCATTCTGTTGGTCATAAAAGGCCATACCGGCCTATGTCATGCATTCATACATTTTAAATGGCTAAATTATATACTATGTTGAATTTATTATTCATTTATTTGATTATGGCTTACTTTGTAATAATCAATGTAGATTTCTCTGTTACTGAGACTGTGGTTGTCTCACCCCCTTTCTTTTCAATATTATAGGTCCAGGTGAAGGATCCAGTGGTGGACGGGGAAAGGAGCAAAGCTAGGGGTTTGCTTGTGATTTGTAAAAAACTGCAACCTTTTCTTTTGAGCAAATATATTGTAATGTATTTAAGATTAGGGTGCCAGTAGGATATGATTATGTATGTGTGTGTGAATATGTGTGGATTGTGTGCTTGTGTATGAATTTTTGTCTGTTTGTAGACTTGTGGCTAGAAAACTTGATTATGGTGTGTGGTTTTGATGGATTTACTTAGTAGACCAAGTTTCTATTACAAGCAGATATTTATTTTAATGTGTGTGTGTGTGTGTGTGTGTGATTCTATAAGCAATTGCAAAGTGATTGCATTGCAAATGGTGTGCTATGGGCAAACATACATCTTGGATAGAGAGAGTGGGTGCGTGGGCCCCACAAGGAGCTCTGAGCCAAGTGAAAATGTTTAGCATATGTATTTATATAAATACATGGTATTTAGATTGATTTGTGACTACTTTTGTATGATTTGTGCATTTTGGGAGTTTAGGATCCATTTTGGGAAATGGCACCCGGGTGGTCAAATTTTGATGTATGGGGGTTTTCTATCATTTGAATGTTCTATCAGGTGTTTTTAGTCTTATTTGATGTGTCCAAAGTATTCCCACAGGTTTGTGACCATTAGGATGAGATTTGGACAATTTTGAAAATGGTTTTTATCAAAAAGCTGTACTTTTACATCTGGGTGTCCAAATCTTAATCCGACCGTTGGATTTTTTTAAAATTTAGGTCACAAGTAAAACCTTTTATAAGTTTTGTGTGGGCTTTAGAATCACATCGATCGATATCAGATGGAGAAACGACGCACTCTGAAATTTGGGCTGGAGGTGCTGTCATGACAGTATTAAATTGCTGTCATGACAGCTACAGTGTTGATGTTGTAACCTGCATAAAATTCAATTCGTCCGTTGGATCTTTTTAAAATTTAGTATGCTAATAGTATTCTTTAAAAGTGACATATGGGCTTTGAAATCACTCCGATCGGAGGTCAGATGATGAAATGGTGCACTCCAGAAGTTGGTCCGGAAGTGCTATCATGACAGCTTTTTAGCTGTCATGACAGCAAAAATAATCAAATTTTTAACATGTTTAATTTTTAATCCGACCGTTGGATCTTTTTGAAATTTGGTATACTTACAGTACCCTTTGAATTTGACGTGTGAGGTTTAAAATCACTTCGATCGGAGGTCGAATGACGAAACAGTGCGTCCCGAAAGTTGGCCCAGGAGGGCTGTCATGACAGCAATTTAATGCTGTCATGATAGCATCTTTTTATTTCACTTTCGTCTAGTTTGCTTTCGCGTGCTATAGGTAGAACCTATAAAATTTTTTAAAGGCTTTAAATGTTTAATTTGCAATTGTGTATTTGCTTAGTGATTTAAATGGTTTGTTTCCTAAGTTGGTTTTAAGATTAATTCCTTAACCACACTTAGTTTATTTGAATTGTGTGATTTTTGGATAACACTCGGGGCAAGTGTTACACATAACATTTTTTAAATTATGAACACACAATTAAAATGAAAGTATGAATGCATAGTTAAACTGATTTGCTTTTTACATGAAAAATCACTTGACTTTTATAACCTCTCTATATTACTATCAACTAACAAAGTCCATGAAACAACATCACATTTTTATTTTATTTAATAACAAACGAACCTCAAGGCCTAAAGATCAAATTAACTAAACTAATGTTGAAGGAATGTGAATAACACACGTGTGAACAGGTAGTTATGAACAAAATATTTCACTATGCACATATTCACTAGCCAAATATCTTCAATAGCAAAAATTCACATTCATCTTAAAGAGACTATGCTAATTGAATTCAAGTTTGACCTGTTTTGGTGGAACTTCATCAGAAGTATGGATCTATAAACACCTGGTTTTGTACTTACAAGTAGCTCCATTGGCATGCCTACCAAAAACATTGTAACTGAACTTCAATCAATGCTCACGGCAATGTCAAAGCCCAATAACTCACCCCTGGAGAAGGTGGTTCTCCCCACTCCCCTAACAGTGTCGAGTGCCCCTCCATATCAAGTCAACATTGTCTGGGTTTAGAATTCAAACAGACTCTTGGCGTCATGAAATCAAATGGTTTGTCAAGTCTATGAAGGATATCAGATCGTGAAGTTGTTAGATTAAATTTAATTTAATAATTTTGTGGATAGACATTAATTAATTAATGAGAATATTTAATTTACATTCTAAGCAATTAGTCTTGTTTTTAAAGTCGATAATTTGGGCCAGCCCAAACCCACCTAAAAAAAGTTAAAGCCAAGCTTGGCAATATGAGTTTTTTTTTAAGAGAATATAATACTTTAAACTTGATTCGAATAAACCTAAACTAAATATGCCCGATTGTTAGAATTTTTAACTCTATATGTATATAGAGTTTGTAATTTTGGCTAAAACCAATGGGCCGATCCGAACACAGTTGAAAAAAGTTAGGGACATCCTTGGTTATATGGGCTTTTTTAAGAGGGCAAGATACTCCAAATCCAATCTGAATAAGTCTGACCTGAATTGAGCCCTACCTGAATAAATTTGGCCTGCTCGAATTATCGATTCTGCTTGTTTTGATACTAAGCATATAATAGATCAGGTCCTATTTCTATTTGAGTCCCATGATAAGTTGGATCACACATAACTCCATCTGGATAGTCTCCAACCGATCCCACATAACAGATCAGATCCCTTTAGACTTTAGTTACCAGTGATACCCTATCCTGATCTGACAACGACATAGAAAATGAAGTTTGTCTCCCTAATGGCCCTTGCAATCCTTCTTTATTCTTAATAAGTAAGGAAAAGTATGCTGAAGAATCTACACTTCTCTCTGTTCACTGGGATCAACTAAGCTTATATGAGTTCCTCATTAGGAATGCAAACTACTGATGAGTCTATAAATTAGATATCATACAATTAGTATCAGAGTTCAGTTTTTGACTCATGAAAATTGCTTTGAACTTTAGTATATGAAATCTTTTTAAATCAAAATATGTTTCGCATGCATTATGTGATTTGAACTCGTGTTGATTGATCCAAAATTATAGTGGTGAATTTTGAAACATCACAAAATTTATGGGTTCTATGTCAATTTCGATTTATATGGGATATTCTATTTGTTTTGATATCATAAATAATTCCAACCTTTATCCACAATTCAACATCACTTTCAATTGATATCGTTATGCAAGAAAACTGCGAGACAAGATTCTAGTTATTGATTCTTTTTAAAATGTTTCACATGTGCTTTGCTTGATTTTTTCTTTTAAAGTCAAGATTATAAATTGGTTTTCCCTGGTTGAATCAATTTTGGATTTAATATGAGAATTGAATTATGCATATAGATTCCTTGTTACTTTGTAATATTTCCCAATTTATTTATTTATAATTGTCATTATTTGAATATTTTTTAGATATGTTGATATCTATTTTGAATTTAACAATTCTCATAAGATAAAAATTATATTTTATCTTTGGAGATATACTCTAGAGAAATTCTAGTTTATTCTATTATATTATAAGATAGTCTTGGTGTCACTCTTCAAGGTAAAGCCAGTAATTTGGGCTAGCTATAACCCATCTAAAAAAATTTAGGACCAAACCTAAAAAAATTATAATTTTTTAATGCCTATTTTGACTAACTTGAATATGCCTGAAAAAATAGGACTAAGCCCAATCGGGTTTAAGCTTGGCCTAAATACCAGAATGAAAATATAATATTTTTAAAAATATATATAATATAATAAATATATTGAGTAATTCTTAAATTTTATATTATTTTATACTAAAATATCATGTATTTAAGTTCATTACTATAGTTAGTTTTTAAAAAAATAAAAAAAATTTATAGTTTCATATTTTTATTATTTTTAATCAATAAAATATCTCAAAATAATATTTAACATATAATTTAATATTGATTTTTATATTTTACTCATAATTAAATGGATTTTGTTTTTATATATAATGATGACTATTTTTCTCATATTCTTAAAAATAAAAAGTATAATTTATTCAAAAGTTATTGAAAGTTTTGAAGTAATCGAGACAATAATATTACATTAGCAGTCTAACTATAATTAAATTAAGATCAATTTGATCATAATTAAAATAGTATAATTTAAATAAAATATATAAAATATTTATATATAACCATGATAAGTGTAATATTTAAACAATTAAGACATTGATTTACAAGTAAAGAAAGTATTTATGAATAAATTATATATAATACAATAAAACAGTAACAGAGTTAATTAAGTATAAAGTTGATAAGTTATTATTTTTTATTTTATTCTTTTAAAGTCAAAACAATTTTTTATACTTAATGGAGTTACTTAAAAATCAAGATTAATTCAAAATATAGAGAAAAATATTTTTAAAAAGCTTTGGGTATTCGGGCTAACTCGAATAAATCTGAAGCCTAAATGTAACACCTTAACAATTTTTTTCAAATAATTAACTCAACCATGATGGAAACTTTTCTACCATGATAAACAAAAGTCAACTAATTTTTAATTTTATTCTTTTTAACAATTTTGTAACTTGAAATATTACCATGATAAAAAAAAGGCTAGCATGATAGAAAAGAATAAAACATAATTTTAAAAATTATTTCACCTTTTAAAATAACTACCATGATAGAAAATAGGTTTTAACATGGTAGAAAGAGTTAAGATAAATAAGTAAGTCTATCATGCTAAATAGAATTAAATTCTTTACATTGTCATTTTTAAAATTTGGGATCTAAAGAAATTAAAAAAAATAAGTGTGAAAAGCCCAAAAGATCCTTTTTAAAATTGAGAATAAGATAAATACAATAGAATAAGAAAAATAAAACTAGTTATGCATTTAAAATCTTATAACCACCTATTAACCTTTTCAAATAACACAAAAATAATTTTTAACACTACTAATACACATCTACAACCATAGTTAGGCTACACCACCTAACACATTTTATATCAATAAATTTAATATAAAAACATTTAATAATTGGCTTAGGTTTGTACAATATAACATCTTAAATAAATTTTTAACCCCCAACATGCCAATTATTAGAGTATAACAAGAAGTCTCACATCTAAAGATTAGAAAATGAATCGTGAACATATGAGCTTCGAAAGTATCTAACGAAATGGCTTAAGCTATTTTGATAGAATATACTATCCTTAAGCATACTTAATATAAGAAATCTAATATGGTATCATGAGCCATTCGATTGGGGGACAAAAAAAAAAGAAAAGAGAAAAAAAAGGAAAAGAAATGAAAGATGAAAAAAAAAATACAAGACATTTAAAAAAGAAAAGAAAAGAGAGAAGAAGAGGAGGAGGAGGAGAAAAGAATGAATAAACTTGAGATCTTTGAGACCTAAAATAAAGTACAAGTGTAGGCAAGAAAAGGAAAAAAATGTAAAAAAAAACAGAGAAAAAAAGTAGTTGAGATAATATTAGAGTATAACAAGAAGTCCCACATCTAAAAATCTAAAAATTAGAAGATGAATCATGAATATAAAAGCTTAAAAAGTATCTAACTAAATGACTTAAGTTATTTTGGTGGGATATACTATTCTTAAATATACTTAATATAAGAAATCTAACAAAAGGCAAAATCACATTTTCCCAACGTTATACTCTTAACAAATGCAAACCATAGACTAATAACCAAACAACTTAATCAATTATCAAAATAAGTCAATTATATAACCTTATAATCATACCATTTCAAACCATCAAAAATAAACTAGACATCAAAATTATAGTCATCTAAGTTTTATCAAAAGCAAAAATAGTTGAAAGGCATGATTATAACATTACATTCACATAATGTTCAATAAACAAAAAACCCTAGTATTGGCAATATAATATCATTAAAATCATAAATCAAATTACCCAAAAAAAGATAGTGGATCTACACTACTAAGCCTCAGGGTTAGGGGCTCCTCTAAGCGCCACTCGTGGCTCCTCTCCTAAAAATTGTCAACCTATAATGAAATTTAAAAGTTCTATTAACCAATGTCAACTTATGATAATGTATACAAATAGTTATATGTATGCTTGCTAAGTGGGAAAATAACAATCATATAATTCCAATAAAAATACAAGAGATATTGTAATGAATGACAAGCAACCATCCTTATCTCCCTCCATTAATATCGAGCTGTCCTCACTCAATGCTAGATTATCTAACAAAAAATTTAAAATTTTAGTTCAGTCTAAGAGGACTAAAGTAAAAATAATTTCAATAATGAAAAGATCAGAGTACCCTTCACTTGTTAATTTTATTCAAGATGCAGAATCATTAGTTATTAATTTTCTCACTTTACTTGTTAATTTACTAGTATAAGCTATAAATTGCATCAGTTTCTTACTTCACTTGTTGAAATTCTCCCGTTTGCTTAAGTGATGAAAGTCTCTAACACATAGCCCAATATTTGTTGGTATACAATATAAAGTCTTTATTGTCAATGCAATAGAATGTAACAGGGAGGAATGGCTTTTTTTTCTTATTTACTCCCTCTATTCAAAAATGTAAGATATTTTTTGAGAAGTTAGACGTTCAAAAATATTTTAATCTTTCGAGGTGTAATCATTGTATTTTTTCCAAAAGTGCCCCTATTGAATATTGATAAATGACTTCACATTTATTATATGGTGTTTAATAGAGGTAAATATGAAAAGATAAATTTAGTTTGAAAGTAGTTAACTATTTTATTAATGATCTGATTCTGTTAAAAATGCCTTACATTTTTTAAATGAAGGAAGTATAACTTATGATTTTTGAATTATGAATTTTTAATTATCAATTTTGTATTTTTGTTCTTAAGCATCTAAATATCTAGAAATAAATAATTTTTAATTAAATTGTTTTTATCTATTTTCATGAGGCATTTTGGTAAAGGGGATACAATAGAAAAAGGTGTGCAAAATTTTAAAGCTTAAGGTCTTATGGTTTGCACAAAAATAGCAATATTCAACGGTTATTTTAGATAATATTCAATGGTTATGAAATGTTGAGTAATTAGGCACTGAATATTCTCTAAACCCTTATTCAATGATTTTTAACCGTTGAATATTTAACCTTTATTCAAAGGTTTTTTCTTCAAAACCATTGAATATATGGCCGTTGGATTTAAAAAAAATAACTACAAGAAAATATGCAACGATTTTTATTTAAACCGTTGCATATTTTTAGTATATTCAACGGTTATACATTTTAACTATTGAATATATAACTACAGGATATGCAACGGTTTTTAAAAAACCGTTGCATATTCTTAATATATTCAACAGTTAAAAATTTAACCGTTGAATATATAGTGCAAGTTATTCAACAATTTTTAGATATAACCATTGAATATTTTGGGTTACTTTTTTCATATACATGTTTTACATTTCTAACAACCCCTGCATTGAACATTTACAAATACAATATCCAACATACCCATCCCATAACAAAATTTCAACAACCAACAATATCATCCTATACATAAAATGATGAAATTTACTTGATGCATTACTACATAAGCTACATACAATTTGAACTAGCTTAAATTAAACCTATAAATGGCCAAAATAAAGCTTCATATATCAAAAAATTGACTAAGTAGGTATAATTATATGTATGTCAACTTTAAATATATACCAACATCATCTATTCCTTCACTATTGCTGGTTGTTATAGCTAAAACACGCTTGAAAAATACCACATGCTAGCTCTTCAAGGACTTCTTCCATTTGAGCCTCAGTAAATGTGTCACAATATGCGTCCTCGTAGTACTGATTGCAAAAACAACAAACTAAAGTCATATTAATTACTAAAAATATTTAATAATGAAGAGAAGGTTGACAATATATATACATTGTCTAGAAGAGTCCCGACAGGAGCGTGTTGAATTATATCCTTCATATATCTCATAATAGTGTACCCACAATCCCTAGCTTTATCATGTTGTTCCGGGTACTACGATCACATATTGGATAAAAAAATTTGATCAGTTAATGACATGATATAACTTATATTTATGTTATAAATACACAATAAATGATTAATACATATGCCTTGATAATTGTCCATGATGTCGCTTTATCAAGGCGACCACTACCCATTATTAGTTGTCGAGATTGCTGATTGACCTTAATGCGATACATGACAATGGCTTTAATATGCAATAGAAAAGTTGATATAAGAAATATGCATATAAGAAGAACAAATTACACACACACACACACACACACACACACACACACACATATATATGCACAAAACTTAATGAACTTACTGATTAATCATCTCTACTATATGCGGTCTGTTGGTAGGATTACCACCTCTAATAGGGTTGAGATACCATACTCTCCCTATAGTTGGATTGATCACAAGTATCATCCAATGCCCCCTATGATAATGATTATAATTAGGAAGTGTCATAATTTAATTTTGAAGAAAGTAAAGTATTGTAAAATGATTTACCCTTCACAATAAGGTGCCATGAATATTTTGTTCTTATTAGCACCACATTGCTCAAAGTATTTAGAAAGCTTCTGGGCTATTTCTAATTCTTGCTTAGGACTCATTGTCTCGTGGCCATAAGGAGAGACCAAGTGGGGACTAATAAGTATAACCCTCTCCGCTACATATCTCCCGACAAGCATGGTGATGTACAGGTTTTTTAAATAATGTCAACATAAATTGATCAATAAATGACTAAAATATAGATATTGGTAAATATCTAATACAAGGTTTTAGAAACATACCTCATATATAAGTTACACAAAGTAGTGGTAGCTTGTGTATGGTTGAATAAGTCACTCAAAACCTCATTATTGACTTGATCGACAGACTCTGGATCTCTATACATTGTTGCAGCGAAAGGGAGCATTACTCCTTCTTGCATCTCTACATAAGTCTTAAGCAACTTCTGGTGTTTGTTAGGTGTGACTAGTTGACACTGAAGTGTTGATTGAGAGGCTTTAGGCACATAGGTTTGAGGGAGAACCTTTGGTGCATTCTTGGGAAATGTGATAGATGCCTTGGATTTGTCAATGGAGTTCTTATCATTTCCCCTCTTCCACTTATTATTTACCGGTGCCTTCATAGCCTCTAGTGCTTTCTTAGCCACAAGCTTATCAACAGGCTAGTTTTTCTCACACACACATATATATAGTTAGAGATCAACTATAAATAAATTTTAGTTATGAATTTAGATGTTATACCTTTGGGGATGGTGCTGAAATACATATAAGACAAACCAGCTATGCTATAAAGCTTCCAATTGCATCTACTACTGTCATTGCATCTTTAGTGGGATAAGGTATATCATAATTAGGCTTTTCAGCTGTCTTCAAAGAAACCTTGATTGTCCCTTCAAGAAGAATCTTGTTGTGAAGTATGATTTGGCCAGCAATATTGTACATTCGTCCTAATGCAACCAAACTGTCGTCCTTTCCAAACAATCAACATTAGTCTCACCCTAAAAAGATAAAATCATTACATAATATGAATAAATTACCATGAATAAGGCTAGGAAAATCAATAATATTACCTCAGGTAAGAGCTGAGTTGGGACTGTGCAACTGTCATTCATATTAGGGCTAGCGTCACTCAGTGGAAGCCCTAACCTGTGCCGATTCAACAGCATGTCAATAAGTCTAGATTGCTCTTATATCTGCTGTGACTATGCTTATATCTGTTACTTCTGTTCTGCTAGCTCTTGCCTCAGTTCTTGAACCTCAAAAGAAGAAGCAATCTTTTTACAACACTTGTACCCCTCTCCAAAGTATTCTTTCTTTGTGACACCAAAGCCGACGCCTCAAACACGACCAGGATAGTCAGTATTCTCCAATGCCTTCTCCAAGATATCCTTATTAGCAGTAAGAGTGCTTGCTGATGCCTTCTGAGTCAAGCTCTCCTGTGAAGCAATAAAATAAGGTAAATAAGTAAAAACAAATAATTAATAACATTATATCATTAACACTTACTATTATATCAACAATCACCTCTGTTTTGGATTATCAATATTGCCTTGTTTGTTTTTTCGAGCATCAGTCCAAATTTTGCCATAAGATATAGAACCCTCCAACACTTGCTCTTTTTCAATCAAGGCCTTTTCAACACCTGCATACCCCTTACGCCTAGCCTTATAAGTGTATTCATTCTTCTCTGCCAACTCTTTGTTTTTGGTGCTTAATGCCTTTAAAAACACAAAACATGACAAATAAGTTGAAATAAATGCCAACAAAAGCAATAATATTTTGATAGAATAACAAAAATAATACCTTAAACTCTGGACTACGGTATGAGTCAATTAAATCTTTCCATTCATTCAAATTTACAATCGGCCTAATAAGGGGAGGAACTGTGTCTTCAATACCCTCCATATCGAGGTTCTGCAAGAATTTACGAGAGACAAAACTTCTAAATGCTTGGAGGGCTACCCCGGCCTTTTGTAAGACATACTTCTTGCACCTGTCCTCAATCTTAAATTATGACTGCAAAATAAACAAGTCAACTTGTGAGAAGAACATATATCATAAACAAGTTTAAAATAATAATTAAAGTAATAATATCTTACCGTTATAGTATTCCATACTGCATCCCTCATTGTGGGAGTTGCATTCCTCCATGACTTTAAATTGATAGGCACACAGGACTTTGCCGCCACCCCGATATAACTGATGAAATTATTACTGTCAACTACTTGATTTTTATTATTCCACTTCACAGTAAACTTCTTGCCTTCATTTCTTGCTTTTGTCACTTGCTCCATCACAACCAACCCCTTCTTTAGTTCTTCTTCTTCCTTATTAGTCACATTTGCTCGCTATCATCATTTTGCTTGCTAGGACCACTAGATTTAGATCCAGTATCTAGACGATCACCCTTAGTAGCCATTTACCCGTGAAGACATCAATAATTAAGATTAAATAATATAATAATAATTCAAACAAGAGTAATATCTTAATAAGATTACATAAAAAATATCAAAAAAGTAAGTCAAAAATAGTCATTTACCTATTTATTACGTTCTTTTCCTTTTTCTTGTCCTAATTACTTTTTTAACTAATTCTTTCTTAACTTTAACAGTTTTCTTCTTCAGTTGAATTGATTTCCCCTTCTTAGAAATTCAAATGCCCTCATTATGATCATGTCTTACATAGAAAGCATCATCTTTAATATTGTTTAAGCCATCATCATTTTCAAATGATGTCCCATAAAATGGATCAATATCAACTACATCATTTTTTTTATTTTGCTCATTTTCATCACTTTCTATAACTTCCATTTCTTCAACTTCCTTGTTACTCCACAAAACAACAGACCATTCCTTATCAGCAGGATTATTGACATAAAAAACTGTTTAGCTTAAGATGGATAAATGAAAGGATCTTCTTTATACCCTTCCTTCTTTAGATTCACCCTAATCAACCCAAAGTTATCGACATTCAACCCATTATTATTTTCAACCCGCTTGTAACTAAAGACTGGAACTCGAAAGGAGATATAATCCAACTCCCAAATATGCTCAATTACCCTGAAGTAACGCATTCTATCATTGATGGGTTTGTTATCTTTCACACTGAAAATATGCATGCCATCAACTATGGTAGATACACCACTATTTTGCATCATGCTTCGATCATTGTGTTCCTTCATATAGAACTTGTACCCATTGATGATATAGCTCGTGTAAGAGAGGACATGTTTTTCGGGTCTTAGTGATAACCATCTCAATCTATCAGGAACTAAATTAGGATTGGCATTATACTTCCCTTCTATATGCTCTTTCAATCAGTGTATAAATTGTTTATTGTGTAGTTTAGTTATCCAACTATCTAATCGATAAGGGTTCTACCTCTTAAGCTCTGCCTGGTGAATCTTAACATACTCATCAACCTCTGGAAAGTTATATAGCACAAAAAGTGTACTTTTTTCCATTGGTCACTGAGATAGTGACAACTTTTCTTCCTGTTGTCCTTTCTATACCTTCTTCACTAATAACCCTTGAATTCTTTAAATATTGACTGCAAAAGTAAATAGCATCTTCACTAATATATCGTTCAACAATACAACCTTCTGGTCAACTTTGACTTTTAACATAACCTTTCAAACTTTCATGTGATGCTTAAATGGTACATCCATCTCAAATAAGCAAGACCACATAATTGTACCTCTCTAACTAAATGAACTATTAGGTGGACCATTATATCAAAGAATGCAAGAGGAAAACATCTCCATCTCACACAATATTTGCACAATTCGACTTTGCAACTTTGGCAAATTGTTGGGGTTAATTACTTTACTATAGAGACACTTGAAAAAGTAACATAACTTTGTAATTGTAGCTCGCACATTATCAGGTAAAATACCACGTATAGCCACTAGAATAAAATTCTTCATCAAAACATGACAATCATGAGTCTTAAATCCCTTAGCTTTAGATCCTTTATTGAAACAAGATTCGTAACATTTGAAGAGTATCCATCTAGAATATTGACTGGAGCAAGAAACTCACAGAAAACTTTTCTTTTCTAGACAGTATGTGAGCCGCAGCATGAAGAAATGTATGAGTTCCTTACTCTTGTGGGCCAATTCTTCTCTTATCCCCATCGCAACCATATTTAACCTCACATTAATGCCATCCTTGGTCTTTCCTGGAATATTAAGCAATGTTTCAATAAGACTATCACAAACATTTTCTCAATATGCATTAAATCAAGGAAGTGTCTGATATTCAAGGTCTTCCAATATGGCAACTCAAAAATATAGACATTTCTTCCACCCATTTGTTCTAACATGATTTGCAAACGGTTTACCAAATTCAATATCAACATATTTTACCTTATCAAATAGTTC
>NW_026555337.1:31749629-31956683 GCF_029017545.1 Prosopis cineraria | reverse complement strand
TTCTTAGTTGAATTTCCTCTATTTATTTAATTTAATTTAGTTTTAATTTCATCATAAAAACCTCCCCATTATTTACCTTTTCATAATCATAATTCAATAGTTACTCTATTAACTCTTAAGGAACGACGTTAAGTTGTGCTTTGCTGTAAAATTTAAATTTTTATTAATTTTGATACTATTCACAGTAGTGTCACCGTTCTATATTAAAGAAATCAAACCTGTTTGTACATATAAGTAAGGTATTGTTATATCTCAACTATTTACTCGGGAGTAGATAATATCTTAAGTTTATATATGATGCAATTTTTTCATTCAATATTTAAAATAATGTATGAATACTTTGCCGTTAAAAGGTTAACCTTAACTATTTGTTGACTTACAAATTTAAAAATAACCCATAAAGTTGCACATAACCACCCTTAAAGAAAATTAATGGATCATCATTGCTGTCAACAACATAATAAGAAATTAAAAATATTACATTTATTTAAATAATATCTTATTAATACATTAATATAAAAAAATTTAAATGTGGTTATTATTATTTACAAATCTTCATACACAATTTACAAGTTAACCTTTGATATTAATAATTTTCTAGAAATTTACAACTTAATTAGTTTATATTTGTGACTTATATGAATATGTTTTTTATACTACCTGTAAATTTTGAAGGAGGACAATTATCACACTGTTTTATGAACTTAATCAGCATTAGTTTTTTATATGATAATTTTTTAATTTTAAAGTTTTTTTAATTTTTAGATTTTTTTTATAATTTTTTGGGTCAATTTATGGTCAAAATTAACTTTTTTTATTTTACAATAGGGTGTCAATGCCCATTTTTAATGAATGTTGGGGAAAAATTTTTTCACATAAAGTTTAAAATACCAAATACTCTTAACTAAATAATTGAAAGGCAAAAATATCTTTTAAGCCTTATAATATATATATATATATGTATGTATGTTTGTGTATGTATGTTGCAAGTAACACGTGATCTCTCCGTTTTCCAGTTTTTATTTTATTTTATATTTTTATTACGCCATCCTTTAAAAATAATTAACCATGGTATCAGCATCAACATTGATGATGATCACCAAGTGGGCTTATATTAATTATTTAAAATGTACAGAAGGGGGTTAGGTTGATTGAGTTCTGCTGCTACCTTTTGAGTTCGGTTGAATCCGTATAGTAAAAAGTTGGCTGTGGCGTGTCCTTCTTTCCTCGTGAAGATTCGAGCATTTATTGTCCCCATTCATACAGGAAAAATGGCAGCAATTGTGATGCAAGCAAGCAAGCAAGCAAGCAAATCTTTTAGACTTTGCTAACTTTATAAAAAAAATATAAACAAATAATACTATTCAATTAATTTTAAAGGTGAAAATTAAGGTGAGCCAAACGGTTAAAGGCTCAAACCTTAAAATTTAATTACTCAAAATTTTACTTAATTTTAAAGCTTGGCCTTTATTGATAGGGCTCATGATCGGGCTCTTAAGCTCTCTTTTTTGAAAAAAGTTTAATATTTTAATTTAAATATAATTTTTAAAATCAACATAAACAAATTAAATTCTTACATAAAATTCAACATAAAATTTGATAAATATTTAAAATTTTAAATTTAATATGAAATTAAAATATTTATCAATATAAATCTAAATTTGTCTCATCATCATCTAAAAATAAAATATAAATCTATCAAATGTAGGTTCACTTCTTAAAGATGGAGGTAGAGATTAATGTCAGTTATCTCTGTAACTTTTTTTTCATCATCTATAATAAATATTAACAGAATTTTGTCATTATCAATTAAATATATGTATGTATGTGTATGACATATAAGATGTTCTGGCTTATCAGGGCCAGGCTTTTAAGCCTGATTACGTTAAAAAATTTAATTTCTAAAGCCAGAACCCTTATTTAAATAGGGACTTGAGGCCCAACTCTGTTCTCAACTCTACTCAGTTCCACTTGTCATTTTTAGAAGCACTCATTAACAACTGTGTGTAAACTAAAATTTGATTAAAATTAGTTAATTATTGCAAAACTTCAAATTACCTTCAATATTAAAATCTTTAATTAGATTATATGTTGTTTGATTTGCTATGAAATATTTAATCAAAGGGTAGGTGGAGGAGAAATAAATGTCTTAAACAAGAGCCCTTATCTTAAAAATTATATGGGAATCTTATAGATTACTCTATCCATTCTAAATTATAAGACAATTTGAGATAACATTGTACATACCAACAAAGCTTAATAATAATACTTTGCTTATCGTGACGATTTTTATGAATTTTTGGAGAAAATATATCTTCATAATTTTCATTGATTGCATTTAACAGAGCACAACTAAGGTTATCTATTCACATGCACAGTGGCGTAGTCAGGATCCTAGCTCGGGGGTGCAATATAATTTAAAAATATTTAAAAATAAAATTTAATAATTAAAATTTAATTTTATATCTTGTAGTTGTGATTTCATGTTTTAAAAATAGTGAATATGAGAAATAAAAAATAAATAATTTAAAAAAATTGTTGTGAAGATTTTTTATTTGATATATGTAAAATAAAAATGAACAATGGCATATTCAAGTTAGTGAGTTTACAATTTATGTTTAAAGTTTATTAGGTTGTAAGTTAGAACACACATCTATATACATAGTATATATGAAAAAACTAGCTATTTTAAATTAAATATATTTGGATAATCAAGACTAGGTGGCTGTCAAATAATAAAGGTTTGCAAAATATCAAAATAATAGAAGGCATAAAAGCTTAAATCTTATACAATCTAATTATAAAAAGAAGTATTTGCATTTTTAATATAAAATAAAATGTATTCAGTGAAATGAATAGAAAGGAGGTCATTATTGCAAGTTAAATAACTTTTTTGTCAAACATAGTGCAGCAAAAAGACTACACAAGGTGCACAATTCCATATTTCTTTCCTATGTGGCATGACTTTTAACATTTAGACACACTTTCAAATTTCTCTCTCCCTCATCACCCATATTGAACTGACCCCAACTGAGGGGGTGCATCTGCCCCCTTGAGTTCAACGTGGCTCCGCCACTGCACATGCATATGAAAACCAATCCGATCATATTCATTGACGATCAAAACGTTAATTTAATCAAAGTCTTCCATAATTATTTTTTTAATTGACTTGACTTGTCACTTTTTTTATTTGGGATAAGGAGAGGTAGAATCTAAGTTCTAACATGCATCATAACTAATCAATTAGGATTGTCCATTTGGGATGATATCGTACCAATATTTTGAAAATGGATAATCAATCTTAATAATTCATTATTTTGAAGTTAATTTCATCAACTTGTCTCTATTCTTATTTGGCATGAGATGTAACATACCTTACATAAAAGCAATTGTTGGCCCCCTTTTCAAATATGTCTTGTTATAGGAAAAATTTCTCCCTCCTATCCCCTTTTTTTTTTAATCTGAGTCAAATGTATTCATTAAAAAAAGAGTACATGAAGGATATATAACAAAATATTTCTCTGATCCTCATTTTTTTTATCTGAGACAAATATATTCATTAAAAAATGACGATATGATAAAAAATATTTCTCCCTCAGATCCTAAGCATATAAAGGATTGATCATGGAAACTTGACATTTATAGAAGTTATTAAGGTATTAATGACAAT
Source organism: Prosopis cineraria (assembly GCF_029017545.1). NCBI lineage: Eukaryota > Viridiplantae > Streptophyta > Magnoliopsida > Fabales > Fabaceae > Prosopis > Prosopis cineraria. Next base: position 31,953,013 of record NW_026555337.1, on the reverse strand, counting down.
TGAGGACCTTAAATGATTAAAAGGTCATGGAAGGATTATGATCTTTATTTGAAATTAGAAAATAAAAGGTTATTAAGTAAATTGAGTAAATTGAGTTATGAACTTAAGTAAATTGAGTTATGAATTTAAATAATGTTACTTATGAATTAATGGAAAGTCAATTATAAATGAATAGATATTTTTATGAAGTAAATTCACTGATGAATTTAATAGCTACTTGTAAATTTTAAAAAAGTCTCTAATGAATTTATCATTCAATTGTAAATGAATAGATAACCTTTTGAATTTATGTATTACTTTGTGATTAACTAGTGGCATTCAATCGTGTCAACTTAAAGATTGTCACTTATAAAATATATGAAATGTTAGTTCGTATATTATTAATTTAGACACCTTTCATATTTCTGAATATTAATACAAGGTTTTAAAAGCCACCACCTTTCAACTTACTCTAGTCTGGTTTAACCTAAAAACGAAATACTAAGATTAAGAGAACCAGTCAAAATCTAATGAACTAGTCAACAACCACATAAACCTGTTCGTGGAAAACCAAAGAGAAATTAAAAAAAAAAAAAAGCGCTTGAAAAACTTAAAAATAAAATAAAAAAGACACCAGCAGCACAGCTTGAAACTTAACCGTGGGCCCAGCTTTTTGATCGAAGCTCACCACATGTCACATGGGATCACCTCCGCGGCCCCGCCCCACCTTATTTCGTGGACGATTCTCTCCACCCACTGCTTTCACATGAATGGTAGGGAACTTTCAACAAGCATTTTTCTTTTCTTTGCTTTTCTTTTAATTTTCACCTTTTCTATGCTTACCATCGTCCAGAATATGAAGCCATATGGTTCCTCTTCTTGTACTTTCCTTTTTCTCAACTTTGTTGAATTATTTTGCTAAAATCTTGCATTGTTTTCTTAATGTAAACGTATATATTTAATCACTGTAGTTCAAATTGTTTATTTATATCTTTTTTTACAAACCTTGTATTTTCAATTTAGTCTAAATAAGCCTCCTAGAAGGGAGCCTCATGCTTTGTTATTATATATATATATATATATATAATGAATGTGTGCTCTTAAAAAAATGAAGTTAGGAGTAAATTTGAACATTGTTATGTGTTTCTTTACTAAACTAAAAGAAATCTCTCACTCTCTTGCTTTTCAATTTTATTTTGTTTAAGAAGCTTATAATATTATATAAAATTTCATTTCTAATGTAAAATTTAGAATATCAATTTTGAAATATATTAAATTAATCCTAACCAATTCAATTACGGTCAGGCCATTGACTTTTGAACCCATATTTTGTCTAATTCAATGACCGATTTAGTTTTTAAAACCTTGTTTAGAAGTAATGTTTCGAAAATTCACAAGTGGTTACTCATAAATTCACAAGTGATGATGTATATATTCATGAAACTATCTATCTATTTACAATTGACATTCCATATATTCAAAACTGATCCATCTTAAATTTACAACCAATTTTATTTCCTTAAATTTATAAGTGACCTTTTTTGGTTATTTCAATAACTAGAAGTATTTTAATTACAAATAAATTAAAGATCATGTTTATTCAATGATATTTCAATATTCTGAGAAGTCTTTAGTTATAATCAATGTCTTTGCAATATCTTTAATTATCACTTTTCCTAATCATATATTGAATACATTTGGATTTAAATTTGGATGCCGACCTCATCTAATGAGATAAGGCTTATTATTGTTATTGTATGGGTTTGGATTTGGATATGAGCCAAATTCACTATTTGGGCCTTAAAAATGTATGCATTTGAATTTTATTTAAATTCAAATTTTATCTTGATTCCTTCATAATTTAAAATTATTTTTAAACTTTTATTATTTCAAATCTTAAAATACACTTTAGAAACCTACCGGATAATGATAACCTTTGAATGTGAAATTTTAAATCAAAATTTCAAATACAAATTTACTAATCCAAACACTACATAAGATCGTTTTGAGAAATTCTTGGGTGCTTCCAATGCACCATCTCATCTATGCTCTCCCCAATTAAATTGCACCAGACCACATGAATTCAATCTTTACATGGACATAGAAATTCTAAAATATGAAAACTAAGATGTACCTTGTAAGAATGAATTTAGGAAAATATCAATCAAGAACCGTTGGAAAAAATTTATATCAATCAAGGATTACTTGTTGTCAAAACTTGAATGGATACTTGTGAATTCGAATTAGTTTTTTATCAATAAGTATCCATTCAGGTTTTAAAAATAACTTATTTTAAATTAACAATAATTCATTCAGATTTTTTTCTATTCGGATTTTGACAAAAGCTAATTCTTTACTTATATAAATTTCCTCCAGTGATCCTTCATTGTTATTTTCCCATGAGTTTATTTAACCGGGGGCCATTTAACTAGGATATTGTAATATACTATAAATTGTAAAGGATCCTATATTCAGAACCAATGAAAGGATGATGTTATTAACTACTTTAACTACATTTCCAAATATATGAGATTAGGTTAAAAAATGATCTTATATATTTAAGAGTGAAGGGAATTGTAAATGTGTTTAAACGCATATGAGATCCTATTGTTTTTAACTTTTTACTAAATAGTTGACCTAGAAAGACTTTTTGTAAATGTTTTATTTTTATTATATTCTTTCATAGTTTTATTATTATATTATATCTTATCAAAATAACAAACTGTATACAGAATATCATTTATTTGGTAAAAGTCTACATATAACATCATATTTTGTTCGAGTCTTCAGATGTAAATAAATAAAAAATAATAAAAAAATAAATAAATAAAATCCTAGACCAAAATAAGAAAATCCTTCCTGAAGCCTAACTCCTCCGATGGAAAGACTGGTTTGGTTACTATAAATTTACAGTCAGACACATCAAAGGAAACTACAATACCATTGCTAATTACCCCACCAGACCTCAAAAAAGAATCAATCTCATCACCTTGCCAAAAAAGCTACCTCTCTTCACTTAAACATCATGCCAATAACCTACTTTTCCTACTAGGAAACTGTCCAACCACTATCCCAAAAGTTCAAAAATTAGCTAGGGGAAGTTTATTTTACTGGCTTCACATTCTCTTTCAAAAAATCCAAATCCAACCACAACTTGAATATTTTGATATTCAAGCCCCTTACCTTATTGTCCCCTTCATCAAAGGCCCTTACTTTGATATTTGGTGTTTATCTTCTCTTTATATCTCTATTATTGATATTCCTCCCCTAGAGATGTATCATTTCCTATATGACTCAGCTCAGGAAGGCTCAACCCTATGGAAACTCCTTGGATGGTTCTCACCTATTTCTAAATAGTACAAAGAACTCTCTAGAGTAGTCCAGAAGGAATTATTATAAAAAGTCCCTCTATATGAACAAAAAGCCTATTCCTTCTTTATCCTCCATCACCCTGATCACCTTAATAGTAAGGGAAGACTTTATGTGGCCAACAAAGTTTTCTTACGGAAGATCGCTATTGATTGGACAACACATGAAAATTTACTTTAATCAAATTAAAAGAATTTTTATGTGAAATGAATAATTATCCTGTTCTAGATCCTCATCTTAAGTATAACTTCATCAGTCTAATCCCTCACTAGCCTATCCTACTAAGTGGCCCATCTCTATCTGTCTATTACTAATTTCCAAAATGGCTAATAAGTCTTACAGTATAAACAGGATACTCTACTTGTATGGAATCTTATAATAGAGCATCGTCATCCATACCTTTATCATTTTCACCACACAGCTAGGACCCATACCAGATAGAGACCTAGACTTGTTAGCTGTTCCTAAAGCTAAAGGACACAAAGCACCAGGACCCACTCAAGATATGGATCAAGATTTTGATTATGAACAATTGGAAGAAATGATGTGACTCAACAATCTTGCATCTAGAAGGCACCAAAAGGAAGAAAAAAGTTAGCTTAATCTGTCAAATGATCAAGAGTGCATTCATAAAAGCTTGCATTAATCATGGACGAAACTACTTTCATCATATGAGCTTTTTATGTGTTTGTCTTAATGTAATTTTGTCAAAAGTCACTTTTGACTTTTAGATAAAAGTGGTTTTCTTTTAATCTTGTCATCCTGCTTTTACTTTTACTTTGTCTAGAGTAATCAGGCATGCGATTATAATTTGTGTGCTTGTAATCATGCACCATTTGTTTCTATCCTCCACTCTATGTCTATATAAGGAGGATTTAGTTTCTCTTATATGGCAGAACTCGTTTGGTAAAAAAATTCTGTTTTATAATTATGTCTCTCTAAACTTTTTTTTTCTCTCTTAAAAGCTTGATTCTTTAATATCTTGTATCTATCATACTTAAATTAAGTATGCTCTGCACTTGCCTCTTTGAGGAACTTATGTATTAGAAAGAATCTGACTAACGATCCATATATGTGAGCCCATGTCACTACGCTTAGAGATCTATAGGTTGAAGTTTTAAAGGGTTAAGGATCCTAAAGCAGCCCGAGTTTGCTCGGGAGAGGTTTTGAGGGCCTTACCTAGACTAATATACCCTTGAGCACTAAGACACTAGGATCTCTTAGACTAGGTGCACATGATGAGTCCTGCTCTCGTGTTATCAAAGCCATCTTTCTTATTGACAGATCCTAGATATTATTGATAAGAGTGAGTAAGGAGAACTTTAGAAAGCATGAGTAGATTTCCATAAAGCTCTTCTTCAAAAACTCTTACTATATTTCTTGACCTTGTAAATCTTTCTTTAGCCCTTTCCTTTGATTGTCTTCCTCTTACTACTGTAAAAAGAACTCTTGCCTAAAAAAATAGAAAACCTTGTAAAATATACTGTTGTTCCTATAGATCTTGTGTCCCAGCTACTTAACTCCCTTTTCTTAATCCTTATAAACTATACCATTGAGAAAATTCTTTAACTCGAGGTATTAGGACCCTAATTCACTCAAACTAACCTCAACTAAAAGAAGTAATCTATGCCTCTAGTCTTGACTAGTGTGGTATTCTTGCTGCCATAGTTGCACAGTATATCACTCTTAAGATTGCTCAACCCCTAATTGATGGTTAGATCAACCAGGTTACTATAATATTTGAGAAAATTTAACCCTGGTTTATTAACCTAATGAGGGTAATTAGTGAGTTAATAAGGTGTGTGGCTAAAGGGACTTAACTTGGTGTAATTGTTATGATTTCATCCCTAAAAGTAGTCTTGAATCGAAGACGGGCCACCCGAGCAAGGAAAAAAAATGAAGAATTATTCTCTGTGCCATAAGTTGTGGTCTATGATTGGTTTGCCATGACGCACAAAGATAATTTTAAATGCCATGGGCTCCTCTGTACTATGTGTCGCAACGGAGGGTAGCGTGCACCGCGGTGCACGAGTAAAGTTTTTTGATAAATCAAATCACGTTTGTGCAAGAAAACAGAAGAGAGAAGGGGAAGAAAATGAATAAAACATTGGAGCTCTACTAGGGCACGCTCATTGGCTCCTATTGTTGACATTTTAAAGCTCCTAAACACCCAAGGTAGGTAATCTAAGCCTCATTCTTCCTTTCTCTCCCTGATTTATGATGATTTATAGTAGGGTTTGACTTGGGAGATGGATTTTTGATCCATAGGATTATGAATCTGATTCCATTAGTTAAAATAAGTATAATGGGAGTTGTTTAATGTATTGGAACACCATATTGATGATTTTAGAAGTGATTAGTCCATGGAAGCATTTATTATCTAAAACTTAACATAAATATGGTAGTTAGAAGAGGTTTATGTGCATTAATGGTAATTTGAAGTGTTATTAGTGATAATATGTGTTAACAAAATTTAATGAGCCCATTAGATTTGAATGGGTAGTGATTATGAGTTGGTAAAAATGAAGTGTGTGAAGTTATATGTTGATAAATCTTTAAGAATTAGACAATGATGATATTCTTGTAGTATGGATGTAGTGAGGTTTGTTTTTGGCACCATTTAAGCTTGTTGAAGCTTTAGAAAGTTGGTATAGTGAGGGATAAACCTTTAACCTATCAAAGGTTTGAAGTAATCAGGAAAAACTTAATCTATACAATTGAATGTTAATTGTGTTTGTGAAATATAAATTATGATTTAAATTAGTAATGCATATTGGCAAAATGTTTAATTTGTGACATGATTTTTGAAAGGAAAACCTTGATTATGCCACCCTTGGTGTTTTATAAAATTGATTATGATTTATTACTATAGGGGGAGAATTGTGATATATTATATGTTGAGTTGTGGAGCATTTGAGTTATGTAAGTTCATGTATTATGAATTGATTGTTAAAATGCATAATATGTGAGAAATGTGCATAGCATGATCATTGGTGAAAATTCTCCTAGGAGAGAAATAGATTGATTGAAATCCACATGGTATTGACAGTGATTGTTGGAATGGGAAACTAACTTTGGCACCGACCATTGAAATCGAGAGGTAGCCCTTGTCTCATGGTTGATTCGGGACTATCTCACTTGTTATATGAGGGACTCGAACCTAATTAGTCTCCACCGGTTCATGAGGAAGCTAGATTAGGAGTATGACATCCCATGGTTGTTAGTATTGGGGAAAACCAGATTATATAAGTAAGTGAGTTTACTTTGGCCTGATAGCTCCTCACAAGTGGAAGGCTAGTTTAGTCCGTGAAGGACACCAATTTTGTGTCAGAGGTAACAGGAGGATATAAGGTTGACATATGATCATGCACATAAGTCCAGCCATATAGTTGTTAGTTTTTTGGTCTGGCATGTGTTGAGGGTGCATAGTTGTTATTTTTGCAACCCTGTGTTATGTTTTTGCTAAATAACATGATAAAGTGTTTTGTGACAAGCCCGGTCACATGGCTGTTAGTTTTGTAAACCGTGGCCAAGTGTTATGAGTTATTTATACTTATTTTCCTAATCACATTTATTTACAATTGATATGCAATAATATGGGTTAAGTGAAACTTGGTTGCTGAGTGATTGTACTCACCACTCAATTCTCAATATTTTAAGGACCTAGCTCATCGAATCCGAGTTGGAGAAAACATACAGAGCCCTAGGATTGTAGAGTAATCCTCTATATGCCTCTCTTTGTTACTTTCATGTGTATTTATTAATGTAATTGTCAACTAAGATTATTTGACATGATTTATACACTACTTGCATGATTTTGTGTATAACTAATGTATTTTGTGCCCTGGGTTAGTAAGTTTTGGTTGTGAACCCATAGATAGGACCAAAATACTTGTACAAGTAGAAACATATGTATTTTGAGAAATTTGGAATGAAATTGATGATTTTGTGCAACATTTCCTCCCTTTTTATGTTTTGTGAAAATCGAGGTTGAGTGGTGATTTTATGAGATAAGTGTTTTTGATTGTGTGTGGTATATTGCACGAGTCTGCAAGAGTCCATTGAGTGTGGTGGAATAATTGGTGTGAGCTATTAGCAGATGTGGTTGAGTTGAGATACCTCAATTGTGAAATTTTGTGAAAAAGTGATCAAAATGTGTTTTGGTGTCTAACTTTTTATAAAAAATAAGTTTTAGTGTAAAACCGTGCCATTTGCTAGAGCTAAGAGAAAGCTCTGTGTAGATACCGAAACCACCTCAATCGAATGTTGGATGGAGATTTGGAATGCATTGAAAGTTTACTTCTCGTGTTGTCAAATGATAGCATCAAAATTCATGCAATGCACCGCAACGTATGGTGCCTCATGTCGCGGTGCATGGCACAGAGAGGACAAGCCACGGCACATATGCCGTAAGCTGTAGTGCACGTGACACTTTCTGCACAAAATCTATTTTTGAGTTTTAAAACTCATTATTTTAGGTCTCAATTAATTTTCAAGCTTCCACTTTACTTTTAAAACTCTGATTTAGACTTGTTAGATAATGTTTGAGATTTGAATTATTGAAATTGAGATTCCTTTAAAAGAATTTTGAGAAATTTCTTTTATAAAACTTTACAATTTGGTAATCCTTGAGGGTTAAACTTTAGGTTGCCATGATTTGGGGTCAAATGTAGTTTAGTAAGGGAGACTTTACGGTTTAGTTTCAGGGAGGTTATAGTTACACTCGCCTTCATATCAGAGCTATTCGCCTTATCCTTACTTTTCATGAAAGAAAGGGTATGGTAGTCGTAGCTAGAGTTGCTTTGTTAGATACTACCTTCAACTCATATGGTAATGCTTTGAATGGAGCCATCTTAACTACCCTTAACTAAGGAAGTATAGTTCTCACTATAGCCCCCAACTTCAATATCAAACTTATTGACAAATCTCTTTCCAAAAGACTAAAAGTTCATATCCAAATTCATGGAGTTGAATAAGAACCTGATGCTATCATGGCCACCCTACACCACCAGATGATCTTCAGACTTCAAGATCATTCATTTAATCTTGATTTTCTTAATGTAATTATTGATGCTTTGTTTATGGATGTAAGGAATTCAGAGAATCCATCAATTTTATAGATCTCAAGACAGCTATCTACTGAACAACTAGTTGACATGATGCCCCTGGAATGGATCAACAATTATGAGAAATAGTTTTATAGTGTTCAAAGAGATGTTCATACTAAAAAACCTCCAATCCTTTATAGGATGCAAGATTGTGTCATGAAGTTTGTTTTTAAGAAGCCTAGAATCCACAATCCAAACTAGATTTCTGGCAGGATTATGTCTATTTCTTTAGCTTTTACTATAGATAAGGAACACCCTCCGATCAAGCAGTTTAATATAGATGCTTAGCCTATTTATGTCTCGCACATCAATGGTCACTTTATTTAGGATTGTCCTCTAAAAATGCATGATCCTAGTTATGATTATTATCTCTGGAATGATTCTAATGATGATAACTATAGTTCTAGAAGAAGAAAGACTAGGAAGCCTAAGCAACTAGCCCACACTATCATTTCATCACATACACACATATACATAAGGCTAGGAAAACCAAAGCATCAAAATACCATAGTAAAATGAACATGGTTCCTAAGGCAACTTATATACACATTTACCACTACTTACACGCAAATTCATTACACCGATTCTTACAAGATTAAATCAAGAAATCTCTATTCTCGGCCTAATTCCTTCCCTTTTTCCCTACTATCACCAGAACTTGAAAAAAATATAAATAATAATGGGTGAGATTAAAATCTTAGTAACCAGTATAGCTCATTGAATGTCTATTAACATTAATAAACATGCCAAAGTAGTAAAACTAAAGTATAGCATATATATTTAGCATAACATAACTTTATTCATAACTTTTTCTCATATAAATCATTTTCGCACACTAATATGATCATCTATCCACCGATCCTCCAAAGCTTCCCAACACAAAACCATTGACTCTACTAGATTAATCATTCATTGACTCGAGCACACTTTCGATGGTAAAAACACCTGGCCAAAGGTAATATAACTCATCTACGGACCATGGTTTTCCTCTTTTCACATACTTATGATAGAGGTATTGTTGACTCCTAACCACACTCTCATGGGCACTAAGGAGTTGCCAGACTACCCAAATGTCCCATGGTAATAGTCCTAATATAATGCTATATTGGATTACCCATGGTACCATCTCGTACAATGCTATACCAGATGTTCGATGGTGCCATCCTAACCATATGGATTTTTACTCACATCTCCACACACACACACACACACACACACATTTACACATATCCTGGGTGAACTCTCACCCATTATGATTATACTTTTTTCACATTTCACAACATGTCACTTACTATTTTCATAATTTCCACTATATATTCATATATAAATATGTACATATACATATAAATCAAAACCAACAACCTTTCAAATTCCATTCCACAAATCAATTTTTATACTAAAACTGTTTATAATACCAAATCATGCATAAAACTTATAATAAAGGCACTCTCAAGCCTATTACACTGCAAAAGAAGTTTTTAACTGATAGTCTCAGAATGTTATTATTCGAAATAGAGTCCTTCACAGTATATATTCTAAGCTTGATCACTTGACAACCACAACAAAAAACCTGTCTTCACAGGTTAATCAAATTGATAAAATTGATAAGAATCAAAATAGAACATAATCAAAGTAGAACCGTAAAAGGGACTAGTATACCACCCATCAAAAACAACTTTGTAATTAAATTTAACTATGACTTCAATTTCACCAAGAGTGCAACAGTTTTTTATTCAATAAGAAGAGACTGGTCTTTTTTCATTTTTTAGGCATTTAGCCAATTTTAGTGGCATACATTACATTTTCTCATTTGCATTTTAGTGTAGAAGTAGCATTTAGTTTTAGATTTTTTTTTGCAATTAAATACCTAGAAAATATAAGATAACCCCTAAATTGCTCCTTGGAAGAATGATCTAAGTTGACCTATATTATATTAAGTCAATCTTAATTTAATTGAGTGCTTATACAACTTAGGCATCCATCAATTTTGGTACGTTGCCAAGGAGAAATGGTTAGTCTTAGGAGTTCCTAGGTGTTTTCATGCATTCCACTTGCATTTTTCATGCATTTTTATCTTGTTTTGGTCTTTTACATTTTGCATTTCAATTGATTTTTCATAAATACCCTGTTCTAGAAATTGCTCTGTTTTTGTCCAAAAAATTCTAATTTTCGGTATTCCAAGGTTTTTGGATGTGTTGATCAATTTTGGTACCTAATGGTACCAGATGTGGGTTATTTTTATCAAATTTGTCCGTTTTCAATAATTTTTCTAATTTTCTTCCTTTTTTGCAAATTTTTTTTATTTTTTCTTTTTTTCCCAGGTTTTTCTAGTTCTTTTTACTGAATTTTTCTGGTCTCCCTTTTGTTGTGATGAGCTTTGGATGTGTTAATTAATGTCTTTTAATACCTCTTTCAAAGCTTTGGTGGTTGTTTGACTTAATTTGGATTTTTGGGTATTTTCTTTTTCTTTTTCATACACTTTGTTAAAAAATTCTAGTATTTACATTTTAATTTCTCTTTGAGCTTCTTGAGTCTTTTCTTTGAAGTTTGGAACTTGTTTAGTGCATGACCAAATCTTCTTTTAAAAAATTATTTGAAAATCCTGAAATTAAAAGGACATTTCACCAACGAAGAAAGATTCAAGTTGAAAAGCTTATAGCTAATAGTTCTTTTGTTAACCCATCTTCCAATTCATCTGATTGCAAAGTCAAAATGAAAGAGGATAATCAATTGAATGTGAATGTTAATATAGATGCACAAAATGTTCTTCCTGTTCGAACCATTAAAGAGTTGGTTTCACCTAATTTAGATTTTCAAAATTAGTGTATTAATTATCCAGACATTCATACTGAAGTTGAATTCAAGTCTAAATTTTATATGTATAGTTAATTTTTGAAATGAAATTCCAATTTCATTTGAAAAAAAGTTAGCGTTAGGTGTAAAAGTATTTAGAGAGCAGAGAGAACAAAAGTAAGCGAGAGTAAGGTATTGACTGAAATGAATAAGTTGTATTACATCTGAGAGAGAACGTACAATATTTATAAAATACAAAGTCATGTGCCAACACTAACTAAGAGTAACAACTTAATTAGTTTTATTAAAACTGATCTATACCAGACTATTTGATTACATTATCATGCCCTCTCAATTTGACATACTCCCTAACACACGTCTTTTGAAATCAAAAAATAGAGCGCTAGAAATAGGCTTATTCAGGCCCTTAGCAATTTGTGAGAAGCAAGAATATGTTGAACGTGAATATTGTTCTTGATAGCATGATCTCAAATAAAGGAGATGCTTAGTTCCAGCATGCAACACAGGATTAGCAATGATCATGACAGCTCCTTGATTATTATAGAAGACACGAGGAATAGTTACAAGCTTAACATGTAGCTCATAAAGGAGAGAGCACAACCAAAGTAATTTTGCCATTACAAAAGCCATACTTATACACTCAGGCTCAGTACTGGATCGAGAAACAGTGGTTTGCTTGTTAGACGACTAAGAGACAAGATTTTCACCAAAATAAACACAATGACCAGAGGTACTACATCTGTCATTACAATCGTATGTCTAGTCAGCATCACAGTAGACAATCAACGACCTGTCAGTAAATGGCAAAAAGAGAAGACCATGAGAAATGGAACTAGAAAGATACCACAAAATGCATTTGACAGCTTTCCAATGCTCTTGAATAGGATCTTGCATAAATTGGAAAACCTTGTTCACTATATAACTAATTTTTGGTCTAGTGATAGTTGCATACTGAAGAGCGCCGATAATAGACCGATATAAAGCTAGATCAATAAAAGAAATAGGACTTTCCTTGAATAGTTTCAAACCAAACACCATTGGTTTTTGAGCACCTTTGGCATTTAACATGCCAACTTTCTTAAGAATGTCAAAAATATACTTAGACTGGGACAACACCAGAGCACCATTATGCAGCCATTGAACCTTAATGCCTAAGAAGTAATTAAGAGAACTAAGATCCTTAGGAGTAAACTCTTTATTCAAAGCTGTAATAAGGTCAAAAATTTTAGAAGCAGAGCTGCCTATGATGATAACGTCATTAACATAGACCAAGACATAGAAAATATCTAGACTAGTATCATGAATAAACAAAGATTGATCACACCTACTACTTCAAAAACTAACTTAAGAAAGACAGCTATAAGACATTCAAACCAAGCTCTAGGAGCTTGTTTGAGTCCATACAGAGCCTTATCTAGTTTACAAACTAATGACTTGTCATGATGTTCATACTTAGGCTGTTGCATATGTACTTCCTCATGAAGAGTTCCATTTAAAAAGGCATTATTTACATCTAGTTGTCTAATACACCATCATTAAGAGACAGCAAGAGACAAAATCAAATGAATAGTGGCTTGCTTAATACTAGACTAAAAGTCTCAGTAAAATCAAAACCTGCTCTCTAATGAAAACCCTTGGCCACTAATCTAGCCTTATATTTAACTTAAGAACTAGCTGGATAAGTCTTCGGTTGAAAAACCCACTTAAAACCAATAGCCTTATGATTAGGAAGAAGAGGAACAAGATTCCAAGTCTTATTTTTCACTAAAGCAGAACATTCATCATCCATAGCTTGCTTCCAATGAGAAGAAGCAAGAGCTTAAGAGATAGTGTTGGGTTCAGTATCCACAAGATAGACCTTTGGTTTTAAAATACCATTCATAGACCAAGAAACCATCCTTGGTGGATGTGCAGCAAAAATAAAAGCAACACCATTATCATGAACAGGCATAGAGTCAGAATTAATAGAAGACATATTGGTGAAAGGAACAATAGAAGGAGACTCTAAGATAAAAACACAAAAAGGAGCATCCTTAGAGGGCTTGCACAAATTAGAGAAAGGTGTACGGGGTAACACAGTATCATTGCACTGAAAAGACAAGGAGGAAACTAAGGACACAAGTTTAAGAGTAATGGAAGTAGGAAGAGAAGTAGAAAATTGAGATGGAGAAGTGAGAGAAGGAATAAGAGAGCAATAAGGAAACTCATTCTCATTAAAAATAACATCTCTTAAGATATATAATCTTCCCTTAGGATCCCAGCATTCATAACCTTTGTGTGATAAGCTATAACCCAAAAATATGCAATAAACTGAGCGATAGTCAAGCTTATGCTTGTTATAAGGTCTTGTAAGAGGAAAACATGAACAACCAAAGGTCCAAAGATGTTTGTAAGAGTGATAATCCAAGGATCATAATCCTCAATAAGACCTTTAAAAATGAATTCAATGTAGTCTAATTAAAGGATCGGACTACTAATACTAGTAAGAGAGTCTATAATGCTCTTGATTTTGAGTAGGTAGTCATTGGCAGAAAGAGAACCTTTCTTAAGATTCTTTCATTGAGCCTTCAGTTGATGGACTTTAGCCTGAGTTTGAGAGGCAAAGTGAGATTGAATCTTCTCCTAGATCTGAAGTGATGTCTCATATCCAACATTAATATACATGAGCATAGCATCAGACATAAAACAGGACACCTAAGAGATGAGAAGTTGATCTTGACAATGCCAGTCAAGATAGATAGGATTGGCCATAAAGCCTTCTGGATCTTCAGTACTTGGAAGATATTGAGCTAGAGGTTTGAGAGATTGATCAATAAACTGTTGCAAATCATGAACATGAATGGCTGAAAGAATCTAGTGCTTCAAAATCAAGTAGTTATGCTCCTTAAGCTTGACGAAGATAAGATGAGTAAAGGTAGCGACATCCTTTTTCACAAAGACAGAACTCACATCAAAAGAAGAGACTTGCTTTGATACCATAAAGGTATTCAAAGAGTAGAGAGAACAAAAGTAAGTGAGAGAAGGTATTGAGTGAAATGAATAAGTTACATTACATTTGACAGAAAACTAACAATATATACAGAATACAAAGTAACATGCCAACACTAGCTAAGAGTAACAACTTAACCTAATTACTTTGATTATAACTAATCTGTAACAGACTACTTGATTACATTATCAAGATTTCAAGGCTACTTTTTGCACATGCATGTGACAGAGGATTAATTCATCTCCAACTGACCATGATACATTTCTTGCCAAACTTGATTTGTCCTGACTCAAATATTTCTCTTGTTAAGTCAAATTTTCTTTAACCCATCGAGTCTATGTCCATCTTTAATTCAAGAAATTAAATTCAAATTTTTTTGCTTATTTATTCCAAACCCAGGTTGCAGGTTCATGCATGTTGGAGATTCTTCATTTCTGGGTTCATCTTGGGTGTGAAGGTGCTCATCAGTCTGCGCATCATTCAATAAATAGAAGAATATATGGGCCATCCATTGTGTTTTAATCTATCGTTCATATTTATTTTAATTAGAAAAACACAACTATTAGAGCTTGTTAGTTGGTAATACAATTTTCAAAATTTTTTTTTAAAACAGAACAAAATAAAAATCCGTTTAGTTATGTTAATCCAAAAATAGTTTTAAAATTAAAAAATAAGTTGATAATAATAGTTGCAGGCGGTTAATAGTGGTGATTTATGGTAGAAATTAGTCAAGCTAACTATATTTTTCAATAATCAAATGTAGTGTGTTTTAAAAACAAGAATAAATGAAAACAACTTTAAAATATTTACTTTTTTTTTTCAAAAATAAGAATGATTTTGAAAACAATTAAATAAAAAAGACTTATCCACACAAGTTTTTTAATTCTTTTTACCTTTAAAAATAAAAAATTATTTTTGAAAACAGAAACCATAGAGGCCCTCTATAGTTTTATCCTGTGCTGTTGTTAGTGCCTGTACCTTTTTTTTTTGGCCCAAAGTTCTTATAATTTTTCTCATTTACAACATTAGTCTTTTTATTTTTAAATATGTCCATAAAGATGATGATGTAATAATAATCATATTAAATTGTCTAACGTGTAATTATAACAATGTTAAATCTTGTGATAGATGTTACAATAAGTAAGAGACTAAGTAATCAAAAAATTCAGAGTAACAAAGATCAACTAGAAGAAATAAACTGAAGACCATACCCAACTACACAAACACAAAATAAACTCTATCATCAACATTAACAAAAAATAATAATAATAACAATCAATGGCTTCCAAATAAAAAATATCTCGGTGCGACGGACGAAGCCAAAAAAAGAGGCAAAGAGATAAGTTCAAAGTTTGAACAAAGGGGGAAAAAAACTATAATGACCAACAACAAACACAATAAAATTATATGAATCAATAATATAATTGTATAATCCTTTTTTATCTCATTAAACCCTTAATAATAATGATATCCAGCGTTCCCTTCCCCAAATATGTCCTGGAGCCTTGCATGGAAATTAATATGAGGGAAAAAAAACAAATCTTGATTACAGAATTACGAGTAGTGGTGAAAGAGATAATCTCTTTAGCGTAATAAAAACATAAAGCATAGCATCCACATTCCTTCTTCTTGTTTTTTTTTTTTTTCAGCATAGCATGCACATTTTTATTTCTATTTATTTTTTAATTAAGTTAATTACAAGTCAATCTACGTCAATGTATTAAGACAATGCCTCTTTTCAAAGTGCGCTTAATTGGGGGAGCCTTGTGTATTTGTATAAAATAAAGAGAATAAGTTGTACTATTTACATATACTTTATTAGGGACGGATCCATGGGGACAAGGACCACACCGAATTATTTTACTAAATTAGTAGCTTTTATTTGTAAATTTACCAAGTTATTTTTTAGCTGCAAATTTAGCAAGGGTGATAATCCCTCTCTAGAATGTAATTAGCAAGGAATATACGGTATTTTAGCAAGGGATTGGTGTTTTTTTTTTTGGCAGTCTGGGTTGATGGTGGTGAGCAAGCAAGCTCCCTGTTGAGTGTATTCATTGAATTCAATTTCTAAGCTTGAGGTTAGAATATGGGTGGTTTGTATTTTTGATGGTCGGATTCGATTGGGTTTGGCTGCTCATTTTTTTTCTTAGGGGTAAAATAATATTTTTACATTAAAATTAACTGATAGACAAGTCTCTTGAAATTATAAAATAATTATCATATTCTGCATTACTTACTTGTCATTTGGGTATTTTAAAGTATTTTTATGTCATTCTCCCCATTACTTTTCTAGTTTTTTAGCTGCAAAAGCAAATATTAATTTTTTGTAATTAAGTAATTCTAACATTTTAATTTCAATAGATAATATAAATAATACATTTAATTTATTTTGTAACACTATTGATTTTAAGTAAGATTTAAGAAATTTTAATTTTAAAAAACTTCTTTCAATAGTAACAATTGTTACTATTGTAAAATAATAGTAAAAGAGGAACAAACACACTTGATGTGACCAACATCTCATATCTATGATCGGTGTTCTTTGTTTTTTCCCAATTAAATAGCAAGCGAAAAACTCCAATAAAGAAACAAAAGGATTTGGCAGTGGCAAGCGGCAACAAGAAGCAAAACAACAAAGTCACAGTAGTGCAACATACTTGAGCAAGATCAACATAGCGATATTTGTTTTCAATAAGAAAATGACCATAACGGTAGAAAATGATTTGTGATAAGTGCATATTTTATAATTAATAGGTATAGATTTAAGTTTGAATTTTATTATATTTATTAAGATTTCATATTTATTTAATTGATATTTATATATTTTTCCTCTTTACTTAATTATAAGATAAAAAGGAATTTTAATATAAAATTCACTCTTATCATTTTATCTATATCTTTTTATCTTTATATTTTGAAGAGAAAAAAAATAAATCAAATAGAAGAAAAGAAGAAAAAGAGAAATATATATATATATATATATATAGTAAAGTCTCACATCGACAAGGAAAAAAAAAAAGAAGAAGCCTCCACTTTAACTATAAATACTCCCTCCATCAAGAGGGAAGGCATCCAATCATTTATTTGAGTACCTCAAAAATTCTCTCTGAGATATTTGGAGCTCATAGAAGCATTCTGAAGGCTGAAAGCGAGATCATTGAGAAGTTTCACAAATTATAATTATTTCTTTTCTACTCATTAATTTTCTCTGTGATCATTTTTCATGATTGGAGATTTTAGAATGGTGTTATTTAATTTTATTATGTGTTTCTAAATTACCCAGTTGGGATAGGAATGTAGCCCAATAGAGGAGCTAGTTTTCTATTTCCTTTGTTTTCACTCTTTACATTTATATTTATGAATATTTTTGCTTTTTCCAAGTATATTTATTTCTCTTGTTCTTCATATTGATTTAGTGACTGGCCATCATTTAACCAAATCTATGGGTAATCTTGATGGATTGGGAGGTGAAGAGAGAACCTAAATATAGAGAACTAAACATAAATAACTAGGTTTTGGATAGTTCTAGAAATTTGTGGTGACTTAAACTATAACTTCACAGTTTAATTAGTTATTTGGGTATCATGGAAATGAATTCAATGCTAATTAAAAAGAGACTAATAATTTGGGAGAATACTAAGACACTTTAGAAATAGTTGCCACTGTAATTGATCAGAGTCAATTCAAAGTGTAGAAACTAGCAATCTATAGGGTAAATCCTAAATCCAACGCTTCAAGTGATTGTATTTTCATCATCATTATTTTATTTATTTAATTTTATTCTTTATATTTTCATCAAAATTATCCATTTTATCTATTTTTCTTGAATTATTCATTATTTAAATTAGTAAAAACGTAACATCCTTGTGGGTTCGACACCTAGAATGCTCCAGGTAATTTATTACTGTGATCTCGTACACTTGCGAGAGCGATCAAGTTTGTGGTGTCATTGCCAGGAAGTCACAAATTTACTAACTACTTAATTTTTAGTTCATTTTAATTTTAAATTTTAATTTTTTCCTTTTATTTTTTATGCAACTGAGAAGTTCTGGTGATTTAAATTTGATTCTATTAATCTAGAAATTGAACAGTTTTGCAGGAAAAATAGATCTCAAAGAAGAAGAAAGATGGGTGATGGAACTATTTCGGAACCATCCATTACATTTAAAGATATTCAACGCCCATTCATCACATCTAATCCATCAAGCATCCAACTGAGTACGAGAGCACGTAATTATGAATTTAAGAATATTCACTTAAATGTGCTACCTAATTTCAACAAGCACCGAACTAAAGATGCGTTAGATTTTATATGAGAATTTTATGTGGTAATTGATACACTACTGCTAAATAATCTATCGGATGATGATTTAAAGCTGCGTTGCTTTCTTACTATTTAAAATGAGAAGCTTGTCAATGGCTTTTACGATTACCAAAAGCTTCCATAAGCTCTTGGACGGAGATGTATGAGCAATTTATATTGAAATATTATTCTCTTCAGAAGACTTTAGAATTAAGGGATAAGATTCACTTCTTCACACAGCAAAATAGTGAATTGTTCCATGAGGCCTGGGAACATTATAATCTCCTCATAAGCCAATGTCCCCATCACCAATTTCCACACATACTCTTGATGGATTTTTTTTATGATGGGCTTAATGTTGCATGCCAATCAAAAGTTGATAATACAGCTTGAGGTGATCCAAGTAATATGATAGTTAAAGAAAGGGAAGAGATTTATAAAATGCTAGCAGCAAATTCAAGGCAGAAGGCAGTTTAAGGAAGGAAGGCGATGGTTAATAAAGTTTTTACATCAAATGTCTCACATGAACTACAAGATTTAACAAAGAGTTTAAATTTATTATTGAATCTGTTAATTCCCTTTCTTCTATTAACAATTCTCTTCATATAGGTTGTGATGGTGACTATGTGGAGGAGGCTAATTATATGAGAGCTAGTAATGATCGAGTGACCCATACTCCAACACATACAACCTTGGATGGAGAAATCATCCAAATTTCTCTTGGAAGAATTTCTCTACTCAGGGGCTATAAGCACATCCAGGCTTTCAATAACAAAGAAACACAATTGAAGATCGTACAATGAAGTTAGAGGAAGCTTTGGCTCAAATGGTGACTTACCAAGTGAATAGCATGAAGAGCATTAATTAAGAGATTGACCAACTAAAACAAACAGTTACTTCAACTCAAACTTTTATGAAGAATATAGAATCTCAAATGGGTAATTCTTTGAGGAATATGGAAACTCAAATAAGCAATTTGGCTAGCTTAGTTACTAGAAAGTGTCAAAATAAACTTTCAAGCAATACCTAAGTCAATCCACGAGAGCAAGTTATGGCAGTCACCATACATAATGGTAAGGAATCCCAAGAGGTCGATAGTGGAGTTAAAAGTGGGCATTCTCCTCTAAAGCCAAACCTTATATGCCCCCCATTCCATGCCCTGAGCGCCTTCTAAAAAAGGATCCAAATTTAGGCTTCCAAAAATTTTGAGATGTTCAAGAAAATTCAAATTAATATTCCCTTTATAGAGGCATTGGCAAAGATGCCTATTTATACCAAATACATTAAGGAGCTGGTTTCAAACAAGAAAAAGTTAGAAGAATATGCCATGATTACACTTACAAAGGAGTGTAGTACGATTCTACAAAAAAAGCTACCATCCAAATTGATAGATCCAAGGAGTTTTACTATTCCTTGTAATATTAGTTGTAATATTATTGAAAATTGTTTATGTGATTTAGGTGCCAGTGTTAACTTAATGCCTTATTCTCTATGCAAGAAACTTGGTATAATAGATATCAAGCTAATCAGTGTGACTCTTCAACCCACAGATAGATCATTCAAATATCCATATGGTGTAGTTAAGGATGTCATAGTAAAAGTCGATAAACTTTATATTCTTGCAGATTTTATTATTTTAGACATTAAAGATAATTGGAATGTCTCACTTATATTAGGAAGATCATTTTTAGCCACTAGAGGTGCCTTAATTAATTGCCTAAGGGAGAATTAATATTCAAAGTAGGCGAGGAAAAAGAGATATTTAAATTTACTAAAGCTACTAACCTCCCTATTCTTGAAAAATCTTTATGCAGCATACAGGTGACACAGGAAGAGGAAAAACACCGAAAAGACCCTCCCTTACATACTTTAGAAAATAAAGAGGAGGAAATTAGCAATAGAGAAGGGAGGGAGCCACAAAGGCAACCTAAAGATCTACTCACTAGTCCTCACAAAAGCTCTAGCACTCGTATATTGAAATCAAATTGGAAAGTTCCTTGCTCATTAACAAGAACCCTCTCCAAAGGAAAGATGAATATTAGTTGGAATAAGAAGGTGTCTTTTGATTTAAGAGGACAAGGATTTCTACCATACTCGGAAGGCATCTCTTGATTTTTATAGCAATGTCTAGCTATAAGACATTAAATGTAGCGCTTGTTGGGAGGCAACTCAATTTTGTTTTTATTTCCTTTTCTTTGTTATTTTAATTTGTTTTAATTTCTTTTTACTGTTTGTTATCCCCATAAAATTTTATTTGATCACTAAGACCCTCACTAAGATGAATTGCAGGATTACAATACTTAAAAGGGAGCTTCTTAAACGGTTATCAAAGTCACACCAAAACAAATTAAATCAGGGGAGCTTCTGTTCCTTTTATCTTTTTTCTTTTCTACAAACATTGAGGACAATGTGAAATTTAAGTGTGGGGGAGGGAATATCATGATAATTTTCTATTGCTTATGCTGTTATAATTTCCTTAGCAATTTACATGCTGCAATTGACCCTAATTTTGAAAATTTTAAAAATTTTTGAATTTTTTTTGAAACCTTTTGCTCTTTTGTACTATTTTATTTAGCTATATAACTACTAAGGGAAAATATGTGTTTTAAAAAGAATTTAAAGTTATTTTACCCCATAGGAGTTTATCAAAAATATACTTAATGCATGAATTATTTTTCCTAATTATTTATTTCTATGCCTAGAAAGCTAACACCTTGCAAAGTAGTTAAAAAGGGAATGATCTTACAAAAAATAGAGAGAAAAAAAATTGATGAGTACGTACTCCATTGATACCAACTAGGCCTAGTAACCGGGGACTTTCATCACCAATGTTGGCCTTTGCATCAAACAGCTTAGTAAGTATCAAGAGTGTGCCAATAAAGTTCTTGAAGTCTGAGTAACCGAGCCTTTGTATTACTAATATGAGGGTTCGTGTCAAAAGGACCTAAAGAGTATTTAAGAAGAAAGGAAATTCTTGAATAGTTAAGGATGGTGACCCCATTGCACTAACTCAGAAAAAGAAACAGGTAAGGCCTAAGGGTATAGACAAATTTATTTTACCGATAAGTGGTCAATCAAAATATTCACTCCTTGTGGTGGTACTAGTATAATTATTAGCTTTCTCTCTCACATTGAAGCTCTGTAGTTAGTTATACAGTTAAGTTTTACTAGTACTTTGAGTAAAGTTCTGTATTTGATATACTTATTTAAGGAATAGGGCTAAATGTAGAAGTATTTGCTTAAGGACAAGCAACAAGCTAAGTGTGGGGGAATTTGATAAGTGCATATTTTATAATTAATAGGTATAGATTTTAGTTTGAATTTGATTATATTTATTAAGATTTCATATCTATTTAATTGATATTTATATATTTTCCCTCATCACTTAATTATAAGATAAAAAGAATTTTAATACAAAATCCACTCATATCTTTTTATCTATATCATTTTATCTTTATATTTTGTAGAGAAAAAGAATAAACTAAATAGAAGGAAAGAAAGAAAAAAGATATATATATATATATATATATAGAGTCCCACATTGATAAGGAAAAAAAGAAGGAGCCTCCACTTTAACTATAAATACTCTCTCCATCAAGAACAAAGGCATCCAATCACTTATCTGAGTACTTCAAAATTCTCTTTGAGATATTTGGAGCTCAGAGAAGCATTCTGAAGGCTGAAAGCAAGATCATTGAGGAGTTTCATAAATTATAATTATTTCTTTTCTACTCATTAATTTTTTCTGTGATCATTTTTCATGATTGGGGATTTTAGAATGATGTTATTTGATTTTATTATGTGTTTTTAAATTACTCAGTTGGGATAGGATGTAGCCCAATAGAGAGCTAGTTTTTTATTTCCTTTATTTTGACTCTTTGTATTTTATTTATGGGTATTTTTGCTTTTTCCAATTATATTTATTTCTCTTGTTTTCATATTGATTTAATGACTAGCCACCATTTAATCAAATCTATGGGTAATCTTGATGGACTGGGAGGTGAAGAGAGAACCTAAATATAGAGAACTAAACAGAAATAACTAGGTTGATAGTTCTAAAAATTTATGGTGACTTAAGTTATAACTTTACGGTTTAATTAGTTACTTGGATATCGTGGGAACGAATTCAACGCTAATTAAAAAGGGACTTATAATTTAGGAGGATACTAGAATACTTTAGGAATAGTTGTCACTATAATTGATTAGAGTCAATTCAAAGGGTAAAAGCTAGCAACCTATAGGGTGAATTCTAAATCCCAGCGCTTCAAGTGATTATGTTTTCGTCATCATTATTTTCTTTATTTAATTTTATTCTTTCTATTTTCATCAAAATTATCCATTTTATCTATTTTTCTTGAATTATTGATTAATTAAATTAGTAAAAGCATAACTTTTCTGTGGGTTCGACACCTGAAATACTCCAGTAATTTATTACTGTGATCTCGTACAGTTGCGACAGCGATCACATTGAAAGAGATGAGAATTGTTAGATTACAACAAAATGGTTCCCTCCATCTTATTGTCTATTGTGGTAGATTGACAGTATGTGAATAATATAACCTCTCAATTTAGAAAACGGTTAATTGATATTGAAGAATGAGATTTATAGGTGTAATGAAATTGGGGCAATAAATTTTTAATAGAAAGATGCAGTTAACATTAATGCTTAAAGGAAAAAATAATAATTGATTATATAGGTTATAAGCAAGCATTAAATTCTTAACAAAAATATATAATTAACATTATTATTTAATAGAAAAATTAATGACCTGTTATATAGAGTATAAGTAAGCTTTTTATTTTGAGGCCTAGGGCTGTGACCTCAATGGCCTTACCTCAAACATTGGCCTCTGTGGGCGAAGCTACGGGTGTGCAATTTGTGATTGTGCTTCTCGTTTCTGTTGCTTCTTCTTTCTCTCTGAATTTTCCCTTCCCTCTATTTTCTTTCTGAACTTTTAATTTCCCCCATACTGAACTTTGATTTGAATAATGACTTGAGCTAGAATATTTCATCCATTTCTGTCTTGTATTTGCTGAGTAAGTGACACCGTGCATGCATCACTATGCAAGGAGTGCCACATTCGTTGCTTTGGAATGTAAGATGACAACATGAATGAATAAACCTAGGTGTCCGGATTGACGAAGTTTTTGCCCCCCTTAACATTCAGAAAATATGATATATGCATTAGGTGAGAAGATGGACATTTGAAAGCAAAAATAGTGCATATCTGTAAATATAAAAAGAAACCAATTTCCAAAGAGACTTGATAATAAACGAACATATAGAAGTTCATGCTCTCTGTAACCATAGAGGTTCATTGGGCTAAAGTAAAATGTTATACTTCACCAAACAAGAGATTTTAAATTACATCAATAAAAATAGTCATCGGCCCTTATAGAATATTTAGTTTCACATCAACCACCATAACCTGCTTTAATCAAAACGATAGAATCAAACACGTACTTTATCGTGAGTTCTAACCTCACTTCAATCAACTAAATCTAGTTTTCCTTTCCATAGGATTCAATTTTTATGTGTCAAAATATATAAAATACCTTTAGAACTACAAATGCAACCCTTACCCATGAGTAATGTACACGGTCCAATTGTTACGAACCATGGCCCTTGTGTTCCCATGTCTCTCTAACTTGCTGGCTAGGGAAGCGTTGGGGCCTAGTAATACGTGATGGCGTAGGTTCAACAATTCCTTCATAGGTTATAGAGTCTATAACAATATTATTCTCAAAACAAAATAGACAATAATGCGCATACAATTGAAGAAATTACGACGTGTACGTGATATCCATACGTATCAAAAGCTAAAAATACATAAACCTGGCGGCAATTGTTTCAGAACATTGATCTCAAACTCTTTCTGAGCCACCTTTACTTTCCTTGCAGCCTTCTTGATCACAAACAATTGCAAGTTCTGTCGCTTTGGTCTCAAGCTTATTTCCCAAGCTCTTTAGAACTTCTTGGATGTGATGAACTTCAGATGCATAACAATCGAAAACCTTGGTCTTGATTGACTCAAGCCAATCCTTGTCAAAACCGAGAATGGAAGCATCATTTAAATTTTCAAACAATGATTTTTTGTCATCCTCAGTTATCGTGAAGGGAGTCTTAGTTGCCAAAATGTTTAAGATATTCAACAACACTCTAGGAGACGCACAACATTTGAGTGCTTCGATCATTAGGAAGATGTAAATTTGGGTTAGTCTTGAGCATTATTGCTCTTACGAAAGGAAGGCAACGTGGCTGGCTCTTCATGTTCGACAAGTTCACCTAAAAAAAATTAGATTAGGAAATAAAAATATAATAAAAGCAACCTCACAAAGGCAAAAGATCTCAGATGATATGGAGTAATCAAGTCAACTATATTTTAAAGCAAAATTGCTAAGGGCATAAGACTTACTAGAAACTTGAATAGTAGTGTCCATAGCTTCATGCGGAAGTTGGTTACTGGTTTCAACACTGTCTTGGATCCCTAAATGAAGTGAAGATTGAATATCAAATCCATTCAAATTTAGTTGAGAAAAGGAAGGAAATGTTGTTAAAATTAGATAGTAAAGAAACTTGCCAAGAGTAGACTTTGAGGGAGTTGATGAAGGGGTTCGTTGGAGACTTGTTGGAGCTATTGATGATACAGGACTCAATGGCAAGAGTGACATAGAAGTTTGATCATTTGAAACAATTGGTGCAGGAGGCATACAAGGGTCACCTATAACAAAATACATAAAAACATGATTAGCAATTAAAAGGTTGAAAGAATTCATTTAAAGAAAGCAATAGGTACCATGAATTGAAGTCTCATGCTCTTTTCCCATTGAAGAATTCACGTGTCTTCTACTTGTTCTTAAGCCACCTGTAAAGCCCAAAATAAGTAATCAAATGAGATATGAACTTTGAAATAAAGACACTTAGCAGACATTACCTCCCTCTTCCTCTAGTTCTTCTTCAAAAAATTTTAATGTCGTACTCATTGTGCTACCTCCAGTAGGAATAGGTGCCTTAAAACATAGACAACTCATCATTATCATTATTATCACAATAGAAAATACATTAAATGCTTAACTGGTTGCACGAAGCCCACCTCTTTAGAATTTAATGAGTTCGGCTTCAAGTTCTCTAATGAAGCACCTTCTTCCGCTTTTTTTTCAACAATCTGCACACACCAAATATATTAATTAAGTTTTGATTTTTATGTGAAAACAATGCGTTAGAAATTTAATCTTCAATAGATTGTTAACATTTCTTGATTCATTTGATTTCATGTCAGGTTCAGTTTCCCCAGAGACTGAATGAGGATCCATTGTATCTGCTTCCTTTTTCACATCTTTGCAAACCAACTCATCCTATTTGAAGATGAATAAGAAGTTGCAAGTTTAATTAAGTCATCTACCATCAAGCTATACATACATTATATTAGAAACAACAAATATGTTACAATAGTAACAACAGGTGTGGCTGGCGTTGTTTTTCCTAATTCTGAACCTTCGAATTCATTTTTTTCAATCTTTTTTGTATTAGGATCTTCTAGAATAGCTGCATACCCTACTTGATCTTTAGTACCCTAAACAACAAAAGAACAAAAGGGAAAAAGTTTCTAGTTATTTTGAATCCACAAGTAAATAAATACATTCACAAACCAATTTTTTTAAGAAACAAAGATAAGAAAAATATTGAGAAATTTAAATACCTTATTTATAATTAAAATCTTGAATTTACAATTCTATAAATAGATACTTCCAACTTATTTTCCAAAAAAAAAAATTATTGAGAACCCAGTTGACATTAATTCGATACTTTGTGATAATTATCATTTTTCCATGCCACTTGTCTCAGTGTGAGTTCGTGTCTGTGTCTGTGACACCTATGTACGTACTGTGTGTAAGTGAGATGAGAAATGTACATTGATCGTGTGTGTGACGGGAGAGGGGCCTCTCATTCTCTCATACTTTTCATTTCCCTTCTTTTACTTTCATCACAATTGAATCATCAAAGCTTTCAATGGTTCTGATTTAATATTTGACAAAATTATTATCATAATTTTACATAAAAAAATATAAATAGATTTGAACTATTAAAATTTGATCTAAACAATTTCTCTTCATGATTTATGTACTACAACCAACATCTCAATAAATGTAAAAGAAATTCTAAAAGAGATGAGGTTAGCAAATACATACCAATTGATCTATGCCTGCATTTGAATCAGATGATAAACTTGGCATTTTTGAATTCTCGGAAATAACATCCACTTCAACAATTTCCTTTGTTGTTTCCATAGTGCCCAAACCAACCAGAGTAAAAAATTATAGTCATTATGGGTTTCATTGACCAAGAGAACTTTATATATAAGAAATAAAAAAGTATAGTCATGTTGGAAGTGCTTTATATATTATATCTCCCATTTCACTCTATCATGTGTGTGTGTGTGTTGGTTTTTTAAATAATCGATCGAATTGAATGTTTGTGCTACTATTATTTGAATAATACTGTCTCGGAAGATAATTTTAAAACAGAGAAAGATCTTCGTGTACTGGAGAATGATATCTATTACAAGCTTGAAGATATAATCATATTTTTGAAGCATTAGTAGAATATCATCAGAAATCAAATGTTTTCTTCCAACTTCTAGATTTTAAAAAAAAAAAATCAACATATAAGATAGAGTGAAATGGAAAATATACCCTTGTCGAGTGTGGCGTCCCTTTGGCTTTTCCCGTGTCTGATGGATTTGTATTTATTAGATGTGAAGTAAGCTTTTCCTGTGTTCCTTGAAGGTGATTAGCAGTAGTTTCTGCAAGTAAGATTTTCGATGTTAATTATTTCAAAATTCACAGAATAATAATTTTCGATTTTAATGTTTGAATGCATACCATGAAAAGAAAAATTGGGACAATCATCCACTTGAGAAGATTCTTCCAATGTTTGAAAATCAATCCCATGGCAGACGCTATTTAGTCTTGGAAGTTTCTGGAGTCTTATATACATTAGCTGAGGAAGCACGTCCTTCATTGCCATTTCTTTCGGTTCATCTTCTCTGATCAGTACGTGCTCGAGGGCAGATGCTTCTTCTATGTCTAATCTCTGTAGTTTTGGGAGGATACTAGACACTGTGATAGAGAACAAATACTCCATTCTACGACAGCCAATAATAGATAGATTTTGTAACTCTGGGAAGGATGGTTGATGACGCAAATGATCTCCAGCACTTTCATCATTTTGCTCTTCAACGATCTTGACAAATTCTTCACATTTTGATATCTCTAGTCGCTGTAGTTTTGGGAAGATGGAGCGGCAAAATAAGTGAGCATCATCACCTTGCTTATCTTCTACAATGCACTTGAGTTTATGACATTCTTGGATTGTCAATTTTTCCCACAAAATCGTTGAGGCAATGGATAGAGTGGACAATGATGTTAACTCCCAACATTTCACGGTTTTATTTCCCTAACATTGACCAATGCTTGGATCGAAAGGCTCTGAGCCACGTGATTATCAAGAGGAAGAAGTCCATCTCTGGATGGTTGTATTTCCTACAAACATGCATTCAACTTTCTTCAAATGTGGTCTGATGGTAACTTTATTACAGAAAAGAAAGATTAAAAAAAAAATGTTTGAGATTTTGAAGAAGAAAAACATGTCATTACTTATGCAATAAGCAAAAATTGGGTTCCCCACACACTGTCACAACCTGGAAAAAAAAAAATGAAACCCCTCACTGACCTCAGCTAGTGGACAAGGATAGCTAGGGTATCTAAGTTCAAAAATATTTTTCAATGAATAATATTCTAATTATAAAAATTAAATAATAAGAAAAGACACGATAAAGGAAACATGTAACTATTTTAAAGAAGTAATTTAGTATAATATAAACACCTGGTTTCAAGGCCATAAAATATCTGGGACATTTTGGCCATATGAACAAAAACAATATATGTCCATCATTATACAATTCCAATTTGCACAACTGCAAATATAAAATCAAGACTTAGACCATGAATAATTAGACTAATAAAATGAAAGTTGAAGTAACCTTGTCAATATAAATAAAATGAAATTTTATATCATAAATGAATTAAAGAAAATTATGTTTTATCAATAGAATAAATAACAAACGTGAACACTGTCCATAAAATAAGTAACCAATTAAACGCAGCTTGAAGCTATAAACACAAACGTAGACACACAGTTCACAAGAATAAATAACCGAAAGTAGCATAAGCTATGAAAACAAATGTAGATAGATAGTCTATGAGGGTAAATAACTCATATGCGACTCCAAGCCACAAAATCAAACTTAGGTATGAGACTCCATAAATAACAAATGTGAGAACAGTACTCATGAAAATCAAATTAGCTAGCTAGTTAAGTTTTTATCATGGCATGTCAAAAGCTAATATAACTGTCATTAACAACTAGTGTTACATTCTATAGATACTCCCTTCAAAATCAATTTTCAAATATGTAAGAAAATATTTGTTATTGAAATATGGTCATCTATTCTCAAAATCAAACTTGCATTAATCATTTGACTCATCAATCCTTCTCAATTTACAAATCCATCGCAAATATCTTATAAAATTCTTTGCCAATTCCCATGCTTGCCTTCATCAAGTAGAGTTGCTGGAACTTGTAAAAATTTTTTTTTTTTTTTTGCCAATGTGAGAGATATATTGCGTGAGAAAAATTGCACACACAAAAATTTCTATGTTCTTTGCCATAAAAACTATGACCTTATGACCTCGGATAATTTAGTTAACAAAATATTCAACACTTGTGATACTTCAGTAAAAAAAAAAAAACAAAGTCTAAATTTTACTTCTTACAACTTCTAAGTTTTTCTTCCTTCAACACCTGATTCTTAACACCACAAGTTGACCCACATTAACAGAAAATGAAAGCTTGCACATACACCCACTAACATGGAAAGTGGAGAATGAAGGGTTGAGGCCACTAGCACCAACCCAAGTTAAAGAAAGATAGATAGAAGAGAAAATGGAATCGCTCAACCCATGCCACGCACAAACATAGACGTCTGCAACAGGAAAGGAGAAGAACAATGTTGAGTCGAGGAAAAAATAGGGCACAATGAAAAGCTTCCAAAAATTTCTCCTCCACTTTGAGGCTGCTCCAAGAAAAAATATGAAGTAAGGGTTTGGTTGGGAAAGGACTTAACTTTCCGTGGTAAAACATAAAACAAAATGTGGTTTTTGGTAACTTCACAATCATAATATTATGAATAGAAATAGAATTAAGAATAGAAATAAAATTTCCCTTAATAGCACATAAGAAAATCGAACACCAAATAGAGATAAGCACTGAACTCCACTTGACTACTAATGTATTTATTCATTATGTGTGTGTAAAAATTATTTTCCTATACATCTTAATAACGTTGAAGTCAAAATATTTACAAGAACAATTAGTTATTTTATTTTAATTTATTTTTAGGTTCACACCAACGTTTGCTGCTACAGTAAAATTGTGTTTTTTGCCAATAATAAATGAGAGGTCTAATTATTCCTTTTTTAAACAAATAGTTATTGTATATTAAAAAGATTCTAAATTCTTGAGTCATTACACATAATAAAATGGACGATTTAAGTAAACTGTTAGCACATTTTAAGAGAGTGTGTGTGTGTGTAAAATAATATCAACGCTTAACATTTTTTTCCAAAAATGCTTAACACATAAATCAATGTAATTAATGATTTATCTTCATCATGAATTAAAAAATATCCTTATTTTAAGCCTTAGATCGTATATATAAGCATCAATACGCAACAATTATAAACGAAGAAATTTTTATTGGCCTATAGGATTCTATTGTCAACAAAACAATTAATCTAAGAGTAACAGGACCAGAACAAAACAAGTTACCGATATATAATAAACTAAAAGAGTGTTTACCTTTGTAATTTTCCCATTCAGTTGATGATCTTCACCGGAGAAAACGATCAAATTGTGAATGATTTGATTCCACAATCAGCCAAAACAACTTCTCGCAGAGATAGAGGTGCCAGGTATTGATTTATTGTCTTATAGATAAACTTTGGCATATCTGTAAGGCATAGATTTTGAACCGCCAAATCATGCTGGTATGCTCCAAGAAAATGTCTTAGCATAGGAGCATACTTGATAGTCAAAGACTTTAAATTGTTAAGCCCTGCAGATATTGAGGATGGAAATAAGAACTTCAACTCCTTGCAACCATCGATTTCTAGCTTCTCTAATCTTGGGAAAATGTGAGCTTGAGCAAGCCCGTCATCTGCTACATTGGACTTCTATAGACGACAATGATATGAAGAGAAAATAAATTTAGTATTAATTAACTAGATAAATTCAAAATAAATAATTTAGTTTTCGCTCTGGGTTAGCATTTTAAAAGTCATTTCATATATGCACATTCTTTTAGTCATATTTAGTCCTTTAACTTTACACAACATTTCATTTTAATCCCTTAATTTTATAAAATATCTTTTTAGTCTTTTAACCCTAATATTGTTAGTTTTATTCTAACATTTTTGCATTGAATTTTCAAATATTAACAAAACATTCTCCAATTTTGACATATTAAGTTTAATTTTTTCAGAACAATAATGATTGACACAAAAAATAATTATTTAAAAATAATAATATTAAGGTTAAAAATTAAAAAAAAACACTTTACAAAATTAAAGGATTAAATTGAAACCTTCTATAAAGATAGAGGACTAAAAGTATACTTTAGCCTTAATTTAATTTAATTGCTGCATTAATTTCTCTTTTCTTTTAATGTCTTTATGACTCTTTCGAAAAAAAAAAAAAAAATTGGAGCATAAATTGTTTTTATGTCACCATGTTATAATAGAAAGTCTAATAAAGTTACATGAAATGATTTACTCCGTGAACTATAATAATAAATAGAACAGTACATATAAAATAAAATTATTGACATGAAGCGTCCTATTATTATTACATATTTCTCTTAGAAGTATGTATCAAAACATATTTCTCCTAATCAATATATTAAAAAATGGTATGAAAATCAATAACAACAATCTTGAAGTTAGTAATTTCTGTTATATTTCCCCATTCCATAAGGTTTCAACCTTAGTAAAAATAGAAAAGACAATAATATTAAGTTAAAGGGTTACCTTGATTGTATTTGCATGCTGAGATGGTGACGTCAGTTTGTAATTCATGGGACAAATGCTGATGAATTTTGGTACATCTTGAAGGCAGAGGACCTCCAAAGAAGGAAGATAAAAAACATTTCGATTCTGATATTGTAAATGATCCTCATTATCATAGTTCCCATCAATATAGTTAATTGGTCCAGATGATATTGTAGATGGAAACAAAAATTCCAAGTTCTTGCAGGACTCGATTTCCAGCTTCTCTAACTTTGGGAACATGGAGCTTTGATCACCATCATTATTCCCTCCCATGTTATTTGCTTCAATCCATCACATTCTCTGATTGTCAGTTCTTCCCATGATAATATCATTGAGGTCACGGATAAAGAGAACCATGATACCAAATTTAAAGAGAGATGTGCAAATTCAATCTTCTTTACATAATGAAAGCTAAGTTGTTCTATACAAAGGATATCAGTAGCAACAATCCACTTCTTTGATGCAAGCAATCCCGACGTATCAAAATTGTTATTAAAAGATTTAACCACACAACAATTTGCTATATTAACGAAATATATTGATAACAATCAATCAATATCCACCATATAATGGTAGTTTTTTGGCACAAAGCTAGGTTTGAGACAGTTTTTTCTATAAAAAAAAATCAATGCTTATAGATATAGACATGAAATCTAGGAAAATAGCACTTATTAAGCTTTTACTCCTTTCATTTTACCCTAGAACGAATAGTTTTCAACACGATGCATATATAAATTTTTGTTATTGCAAATTAAGACACAGTAAGAAAAAGGTATCAGTACAATTTAGATATCGTATGGTCACGCATTCTCTCCTTAGAAACAGCGATATCGGTCTCTTCATGACCAGTGGGCCTTAATTTATCTAAAAAAAAAAAACCAGATTTGAGCCCAAGAAGAAGCACGTGTTCTGCCATGGCTCTGAAGTATCTCTTTCGAATTATATATCTCTTAAAAGTGGAGATGATGGCTTCTGCATAGGTGAAGAAGTGGGTTTATGGTATTCTCTATAAATACCAATCAAACTTAGCTTGGTGGTCTAAAAAGTTCCATTTGTAGTGTGGAAAGCGTAACATGATCCCCCTCTATGTATTCTAGCTGCCGGCAGTCACATATTTCTATCTGTTCCAAAGAGAGAAGACCTCCAGGAAAAAAGACTGGCAACATTATTTCCAATTTGTCACATCCTTCAAATTTTAAGTCTCTAGTTTTGGGGGCAATATTGATTCATAACTCTTTTGACTATCGTTGACTATTTCCCCATCTGAACTCTGATCTATTATGAAGTATTCCAGCGCATTGCACCTTTTAATTTTATGTTCTTTCAACTGCAATAAACTTTGAATAGTGTCATAAGTCCTACATCGAGGAGTCTCACAAGTGGTGTAGGGTTTATAAGTTCAAAAAACTCTTTCACCTAACAAGCTAGTCTTTTGAAACGAGCTCTCCCTTTGGGCTTGTGCTTGTTACGTTGGTGATTTCATTAAAAGGCCCCTATCATGAAAAAGACCAACCATGGAGGGTCTTGACTAACAAAAGGCTAAGTAAAGTTCATGGAGTGAAACCACTGTGGATGTCAGCTCTTGACAGGGTGACATTGTCACAAGTCCTATATCATGGAGCCTCACAAGTGGTATGAGATTTACAAGTTTAGGGAGCTCTCTTACCTAATAGACTAGTATTTTAGGATAGGCTCTCCTTTTTAGGCTTGTACTTATTACATTTTGTTATATTGGTGCTTTCATTGAAAGGCTAGTGTTACAAAAAGAGCTACCCATGAAGAGTTCTGACTGGAAACAGGCCAAGTGAAGTGCTGTGAAGTAAAGCTTCCGGAGACGTTGGCTCTCGATAGGGTGGCATTATCATAAGTCCCACATCAAGAAGTCTCACAAGTAGTGTAAGATTTATAAGTGTGAGGGATTCTCTCACCAAATAGACTAGATTTTTGAATGGTGGTACCACTTCATTTGGGCTTATCTCGAAAGGTGCCTCCCAAGGAGGGTTCTGACTAGCCACGGCCAAGTGAAGTGCCATGAAATAGGAGCCGCTGGGATTATAGGTTTGGGGGGAACTCCTAAATCCAAATCTAAACTTCTTGCAAGTTCACCTCGAATCTTTTTAAAATCAGGAAGCTTAGACATGAAAAGAAATATGACTTTGTCAAATACTTTAGATTCTTTTAGCTTATGACCCACTTCTTTTGCCATTGAAGTTTTGCTTGCTCTGCCTATGCCCTACAATCCAATCTTATTGCAATTATCATCTTGTAATGCCTGTTGAAAATTGTATTTTAGAGCCAATCATTGTACTATGCACATTGTTATTTAATAAATTTCTCTTTCGTTATCATATTAATTACATATTCATTATGATAACTGTATCTTTGGACAAACTATAATGATTGTCCTAAATGTCCCTAATCAGTCATCTATGAGGGATCATAAATGAAATAAGACTAGTATGACTTTAATTAATTATAGAGATATAAATCAAAGTCATAGTCACTTGAAAGAGTACAAAATGTTGGATCAACCCGCTATGAAAAAGCTACACAGTACAAGTTATAAGCTTATCTCATATGTAATCATATCACTAAGCTCTTTGACCTAAGATCATCATGAACTCCTCCATGATGACCATTAAACTTTAATCTAATCAAAAGTTACCTTTGATTGGATGATCATAATGGTTATCATTGAATTTAGTGATATTCATGTAGAAAAATATGAGTGATTAAGATAAAATTTCTCCCTTATGTCAATTGAGAGATATTAGGCCCTTAACGAGTAAAACTGAAAAAATATATGATCATACAATGGAAAGGGTTTTTTCCATTGTCATATCAATCCACTTAGAGATTGAGAAAGTAATGGTCAGGTAAATGAGAATGACAATTCCATATCTGACGCTTGATCTAAAAATTGCGTGATAAAAGGGATGTAGTATAATTATATGAAAGGTTGCATCAGATCATCGATCTCCATATGCATTAGGTAGTTATAATGTCTTAATAGAGGCCACTTATGACTTGTAGGCTAAAAGTGTAATTAGCCTATTGCCAATTTTATATGGGCCTATAGGGTCGCACACAAGAACAACTCAACTCGAGCTATAATATCTAAGTTCATTGAATTTGGAATATGTCTAATTCAATGAATGTAATATAGGGTAAATAAATTTTATATATATGTTTGAATATTCATTTGATAATATATATATTATATATATATATTTATATTTATATTTATATAAAATTTAAAATATAATTATAGATATATATTCATGTGTGTGTATAATATATGAAATTAAATATAATATATATATATATATATATATTATATTGTGTTAGTTTTAAATTTAATTTTATGTGATAAATTAAATTTTATAACTAACATGATATCAGAGAATATCATGTCAGTTTTATAATTTAAATTTATAAGATAAAATTAAATTAGATATAATATTATAGATTTTATTTATGAGATAAATTTAATCTGATATTTTCATTTGCTCATTAAAGAATGACTAAAACCCTAATCTATATATATGGTATAGGAGAGGGTGTACTTATTAAGAGACAATTAGAAAAGTTTTAACGACAAAATACTTTGAGAGTCACAGAACGCTATAAAGAAAAGGAAACTGACATTCAAAGACAAACAAAGATTCAAAGTGCTAGCACATTGTTCAAGTTGGGAAGTTGTTCGTGTAAATACCAGTAGAGAGAGCATATCTACATATCAGCTCCTGAAATCCAAACTCTTGAAGAGAATGCATGTCAAGAGCTCACAATTAAAATATAATTCTTCCATTCACCTCAACTTAAACGAGTTCATTCGGTCTACTTGGAAATAGGGATTCAAAAATTTAATCTTTCACTATTCATCCCTATCCAACAATGCGGTCTTCAAACTTGGACTCTCTACTCTCAAAATGAATGAAATCTTGTGAAGAAAGGTAGCTCATGTCTAACATGTTTCCTCGACTAACAACTATATTGAAATTACATCTTCCTATTAATTCTTCAATCTGCTTAGTCCTCTCTGCTAACTCCTTAGCTCTTCAATGTTGCCACCAACAATTAGAACACCAACCAAAAAAGACTTTCTTCTTCACTTTAGTGTTTGTATTAATGGCAGCATTTGCTTCATGTTCCCATTGTTGTACTTCAAACATGAAATTGAAAATGCCTTTACCTCTCTAAAACTTCAAGTTCTCATTTTAATTCGGTTAAAACTGTTTTACATTTTTTAAAGGAGGGAGCAATAATCTTTTCTCTTTGTGGGTTTTTGAATCAAGTACTCTATGATACTCGAATTATTGATGGATAATTTATTTGTTCTTTATTTTCAACACATTCCATTTGTCCTATTGTATTAAATCTTTTCAATTATTCATAATAAAAAAGTTTTATTGGCAAACAATTCACAATAAAAAAAAGGTAAAACAATTATAATTGTAAATATAAAAACAAAAATAATTAAAATGTCTTCTCACCAGATTGTGAGAGATTCTAACAACGATGAAGAAAACACTGGAAGGAACTGCCACGCAAGCAAATGTGAACATACAACACCTGCAGAATCATATAACCTTTTGATGATGAAGAACATTTATTTCTCAACAAAGACCTAAGCAGAAGCCCAAAGAACTTTAGGACTGAGAACAATAGCCAGCCAAATACAACTCAAAGTAACAATTTCTACTAATTTTAAAAAAGAAATAAAATAAAATACCATATTTTGTATAGCAATCACAAGACTCAGTCACATATACAAATAAAATGAAGCACGAAATTAAATTAAACGAAATAGATAAATGCACCCTTACCGCCCCCCACCCTTTTAACTTTTTTGACCTTGGAGAGTTCCAATCCTGTGGAACAGAGAAGTCTCCTCCTCCTCTGTTTTTCTGGGAAATTGAAAAAGAACAAAACGAGCAACGAAGAGCAACGGAAAGAGATTCTGAGATAAAAACGCGAGAGAACAGTTAAGCAGATGCGGAAAGAACCTTATGACTCGGCAATGAATTGAAACAGAATGCATAATAAGATTTAAAGACAAAATCAGTCTCCTTAATGCACGATTAGGAAGTTAGTTTAGTCAAACTCTCAGAGAGAGAGAGAGATTTTCAATTTTGGCGAGCACAAGATTTTTTCTCTTCTAATTCTATTTCTATCAGGGATGATAATTGATATGTAACATGGATCACAGCCAATCAATTATTGTCTTTTTCCCCCCTAACTAGGAAAAACGATATTAACATGCATCGATCCAAGCTGATAGAAAGAAACAGGGTAAAAATCAGTAGATTTTACCTTTTTTCAAGAGACTTCGTCGTGCAAGCTATGAAAGGCAATGGAGAGCACGGAAATTATGCTGCCATGCAGAGAAGCACAAGCAGATGCAGGGGTACGAAGAATGAAAGAAGAATAGATATTGAGATGAAGGGCGCGATTGAGTTTTTCACATCTAACATTTCAATTCACTTTGTAATATTTGAGATGTTAAATGTTATTTGGGTATTTTTTTTATATATAAATAAAATAACTTTTTAAAAATGAGTTTAAATGTAAATTTGACAATTCAACTTTTTAATGAATTTAAAATTATAAATGTGAGTTGAGTTGTCTATTATTATAAATAATCATAATATTTTTATTATGTTTTATTTTTTCACATATTAAAATATATATTTTTTAATTTTTATTATTTAACATATTAAATTTTTTGTTATTTTAAATTTTTAATAAATGATTTTTTGTCAAACTGAAAACAAACTGGCGAGAAGAATATGTGCATGGCTGAAATATAAATAAAAAAAGAGAGAAGAACTATTCTTTAATGCTTTTTTACATTCATAGTAATGCAACACCAAATAAGGAATTAACATATAAAGTCGTGATTTGTTATTGTTTTATTGTAAATATAAGAAAGAAAGTTATGAATATTTAAACAAAACTTGTGAAGCATTTATTTTCAACAAAAATAATTTAATAATTTATATAAATTTATTAAAGATAGAAAAATCTCTAGAGATTTTAAAGGAATTATTACATTTTAAAAGACCAAATTTTCATTCACACATTTTAAAAAAATTTTATTATTATTTTTTTCATTTTTTTTAAATTTATTTTCTTGCACGGATGTCATTTTTAAAAAAGAACAAGAACTTCAAAAATTAAAAAATTAAAAAATTAAAAAAAATCACAAATTCCACTCATTTTTCAGGTCATGGAGAACATACTTTTAAATACAATTTTTTTTATTTCTATTGTTAAATTCTATTTGGATCAAAATACTTTCTCCGTTCAAAAATATAACATATTTTTTAAAAGGTTGAATATTTAAAAATATAAAACATTTTTAGTCTTTCGAGATATAATCATTATCTTTTTTAAAAAATGTCCATATTGATGAATGACTTTATATTTATTGTATAGTGTTTAATAGGGATAAATATGAAAAAATAAGATTAATTTGAAAGTAAGTAACTACTGTATTGGAGGTGAGATTTAGTTAAAAATGTTATATATTTTTAAATGGATAGAGTACTTTTTAAGATTGAATTTGAATTTAACAAAAAAAAAAAGCTAATCTTTCACAGTAAAACAAACTAAAATTTATATTTTTACTAAAAGAGATTCCCATGTTTAAAACATAAGTGTGTCACGAAAAAAATAAAATAAAAAAGTGATGGTATTAAATTATTGTATGTGAGATAGGGTTGATTCATAATAAATCCGAGGAAATAGTTAAGCTTTTTAAATCTCATAACCAGTGATTAAAAATTAGACTAATTCGACCGATTTGATCATCAATCAATCAAGGTTTTAACTTGGTCAGTATGTAAAAATTATTTTGAGAGTTGAGTCGAGTTAGGCCATTTTGAACTGATGATCACATCAGAAACCAAAATTAAGTCGAAAATTGGATCTAGTTTTAAAAAATTAGACTGTTTAATTTTTTTTTTTATATTTTCAACCAATTTTTTTAATCATATAACGTCATGTTATATCATGTGGCTTATTAAATCATGATAAATTTAAAATATTTGATTATATTTTTAAGTTATATAGTAATTTTATATTTTTTTATATTTAAATTATTATATACATATATAATTTTTTATTTTAATTATTGTTGACGATTAGTTCTACTTAATTAAACCATACGAGCTATAAATCATTGACCTTTCTCGTTCAATATCCGATCTAATTTTAAAAATATTACTCGTAACCCATTTCAACCCCTTCAATAACCAATACTGTCTCTAATTTCATTTATAAAGCACGTTTTAAAAGACTTATTTAATTTTATTTATAAATTATAGTATCATATTTTAAATAATATTTAAAATATATTTTTAAAATTATCTTTTATGAATAAAAATAATATAACATTGTTTTTTACATTTATTATATAGCAGTATATTTAAAATTTTATATATTTTTATTATTTTTTTATTAGTATCAATAAAATTGATAAAAATAATTTACGGTGGGAATTGAGTATCACGCGCCAAAAAACATTAAAGACAAATGTCCGTGGCAATTATGCCCTGTCATCGTTTGCCCTTGGTAACCACTCAGAATGAACAGTTATATCGGGGCCCACTGCCGTCTGTCACGCACTGACACATTTACATACTTTAAAGTCTTCATTTTGAAAGTTAATGGCGCCAATTTTGGTGGGTTCAAGCTTGAGTGTCACCATTTTATTATTGTTATTATTATTATTGATTTTTCTTCGCTTTCGTAACCAAAACCGTTCATCAAATTTATTTGGGATGTTCACTTTGAATTTATCTTAATTAGTTCAATATCATCTCAATTATATTAAAATAAATTTTATTTTGATTTAAAAATAATCAAGATAAAATTTTACGAGACAAACAAGAAAGAAATTTGGGATCGGATAAGACACGGGATTACTATCGGACGTCACGTCTCGTCCCGTCCCGAATATTATATATATTATTTTTATTTTAAATATATTAATTATATTAATATAATTTATATTTATATTAATTATATCAATTATAATTTCAATACTTGTAATTCTTATTTAAAACTAAAGTTTTTTTATATTGATAATTTTAATGACATGAAATAAACATGGCAATATCTTTCTTTATAATATATTAATTATATTAATATAATTTATTTTTATGTCTATCTATTTAATAATTTTTATTTATAACATATTTCTTGCTTTATTTTTAGAAGAGGCAATTAACTTAGTATATCTTCACTAAAGAAAAAGAACAATGATTTAATGTTGTACTTAACTTATCTATTGTTGCTACCTTATAGCATAAAGATCACTTGTATTTGCTATTATAATGTATAATTATCATTAATATAATTCAATAATTAATTTTAAATTATTGTGGTTTATGTACTGGTATTGTTTTGATTTTAAATTTAATAAGTTATATAATTTAAAATTTTAGTGAATATTATTATCTAAATCTTTCTTCGATATTATTCTATTTATCGGGATGATGGGACGTCCCGATCTTGTCACGATCTCATCCCAACTCCTAACGGGACGGGACAACTTTCGAGGTGGGATGAGACACAGGACTAAAATAATTATGATTAAAACAAATTTATTTAATATAATAATATTAATAATTATACTTAGAAACTAAAAGGATAGGGTGATAAGAAACTGTAGATCCCAACTTCTCTTCACCTCATTTATCAAGGTGATTAAATGAGACATGAATCATTCAAAATTTGAACAATTTAGATTTGAAAATTTTATTTAATAACTAAAAATTATAAAA
The DNA here is from genome assembly GCF_029017545.1 of Prosopis cineraria. Taxonomy (NCBI): domain Eukaryota; kingdom Viridiplantae; phylum Streptophyta; class Magnoliopsida; order Fabales; family Fabaceae; genus Prosopis; species Prosopis cineraria. Next base: position 31,912,492 of record NW_026555337.1, on the reverse strand, counting down.
TATTTAATAAATTTGTTTATCATCAATTTTATATATTTAATTTAGATAATTTAATTTAATTTTGGTTATACTTTTAGGTTATGTAGTAATTTTATATTTGTTTCTTATATTTAGATTATTATACACATATATAATTTTTTAATTTAATTATTATATCTCAGTTTGACCATTAATTTAACCTGATTGAACCATACAAACCATGAATTACTGACCTTTTTAATTTAGTATCCAGTCTGGTTTTAAAAACATTGCTCATAACCTATCTCAAACCCCTCAATAACCAATACTCTTTTAGTTTCATTTATAAGGTACGTTTTAAAAGACTTATTTAGTTTCATTTATAAATTACGGTGCTGCTTTTTAGGTGATATTTATAATATATTTGTAAAATTATCCTTCACAAAAAAAAGCAATATAACATTGTTTTTATAGGCTACATATACTCTCTTTGTTCAAAAATGTAAGGCATTTTTTAACAAGTTGGATATTTAAAAATGTGAAACATTTTTAATCTTTTAAGATGCAATTATTATCATTTTTTTCAAAAGTGCCCCTATTGATAATGACTTTATATTTATTGTAAGGTGTTTAATAAAAGTAAATATATAAAGATAGAGTTACTTAAAAAGTAGGTAACTACTTTATTGAATATGAGATTCGATTAAAAATGTCTTATATTTTTAAATGGAATGAGTAACTTTTAATTTATGTACTTTACTTGCGTTTTCTTTTGATATCTATACTTTGTTTGTCAATATTTTATATCCTTACACTTTTATTTTTAATTATTTTTAATCCCTTTAGGAGCAAAGTATAGAAATCTTGAAAAAATTTAAAATAATAAAAAATAAAAATATAAAGAACTAAAATATTAAAAAAATATAGAGATTAAAAATAAAATACGAGTAAAATTCAAAAATTAAAAATTATATTTATTTTTTTTATATTTATTATATAGAAATATATTTAAAATTTTATGTATATTTTTAATATTTTTATATTAATATTAATGAAATTGATAGAAATAATTCAGTATCACGTGCTAAAAAACACCAAAGACAAGTGTCAGTGGCAATAACGCCCTGTAGCTGTAATCGTTTGCCTTTGGTATTCATCCCGGATGAACAGTTATGTTGGGGCCCACTACCGCCTGTCACTTACTGACACGTTTACAAACTATAAAGTCTTCATTTTTATTATTATTATTATTATTGATTTTTCTTCGCTTTCGTAACCAAAACGTTCATCCAATTTATGATTAAAACAAATTCATTTAATATAATACTACTAATAATTATAATTAGAAAATAAAAGGAAAAGAGTGATAGAAAGTGAAGAAACCTCTCTCTCAACTACTCATCACTAGAGGTGAGTATCAATCGGTTCGCTTTGGTTCGATCCTAAAATATATAGAATCGATCGATTGAATAACACTGAAAATAAAAATCGAATTGAACCAAACAAACCAATCAAACCGAACAAGGATCAAACTAAAATTTGATAATTCAGTTCAGTTGGTTAATTCGATTTTTTGATTTCACATTGGGCTATTGAAATTGAGCTCATTTTTTTAAATATTAAAACAAATAACACTACAAAATTGGACTTTTTTTTATTCATTTTTTTTAATTTGAGCCCATTTTAATTACACCCATATGACATAAAACTCAAATATTATAAAGGCATGAATAATCAAATAAACAATCACAAATAAACACTAATGATCAAATAATGGCCTCATAATTCAGTCACAACACCATAATCCAGTAACAACATCTACTGATGAGAGTGACAGACAAAAATACAGTTTCAAGTGATGTTATTATTTTTTATTCTTTATTAAAATAAAAAATAAAATAAAATAAAATAATTTATAAATTAAATATAATTTATAAATTAATAAATTATATGTAATTCAGTTGGATTGGGCTATTTGATTTTAAATTTTACTAACCGAATCGAACTGATTAACGAAATATTTAAAATAAAAAAATCAAATCGAATCGAAAAATTAAATAAATCGAATCAAATAGACAAAATTTGATTCGATTTGGTTCGATTTTTTATTTTGATTCGATTTTGCTCACCCTTACCCATCACCTCATTTATCAAGGTGATTTAACGAGACGCGATCCATTCAAAATTTGAACAATTCATATTTAAAAATTTTCTTTAATAAATAAAAATTATAAAATATTTAATAAATTTGTTTATCACCAATTTAAATAGTCTATAATTAATTTAAATAATTTAATTTAATCTTAAATATTATTATAATATTTAAAAATTGACAATTTAAATTTAATATTAAAAATTTTTATAATTTTTATTTTAATAAATAACATATTAAAAATAAAGATAATCTCCAAACGAGCCTAACACTGTCTAAAAATATTTTTTGAGAAAATCAAAAATTAAAATTTTTAAATCTAAATTGTTTAGAGTAAATTTGAATTATCAATCTATAAACATTATAAAATTTTAATATTAAAATTGAACATTTTAAATTAAATCTAAATTATTCAAATTGATGATCAAGCAAATTTATAATTTTTATTTTAATAAATATATAATAAAAATAAAACAAAATAATTAAATTTAGACAGTCTCATCACTACGATGAGGAAGTAACATTACAACAACCACGCAAGCTACGCCCCAAGTTTTCTGTACTTTCCTTTTAGAATTTAAGTTGTGTATTTGATATGGATCTAATTGAAGTATATGCAGAGTCAGAAGAATCGTCAAAGGTTCTCTCTTGGGTTCTGTGCCATAGATTTTCTCCATGAGCTCTAACGCTAATGGCCACTGCAAACAACATCCGGATCGATCGGTGGATGCTCTAAAGTTGGGGATGAGTGAGAACACAAAGACAAATCCCTCTAACTCAGGCAATATGGATGCGAAAGAAAATTCAACCATGGATGACAAAATGACTGGTGAAGAGGAAAGAGACATAGGTGAATCTCTATTGCAAAGACTACAAATCCATTGACTGAGGAAAAAAAGGATGCTACGAAGAAGGTGTCCTATAGAGACTCTCTATTAGGTTTTAATGGAGTTGTTAATGGTGCTTTAGTAATGGAAGAAGATGATTTGTTTGATGATGTAGACCATATACCCTGGAAATGGATGAACCTAATCAAGGAGATAAAAGAAATGAAGCTTTATCCAATTATACTAGTTATTGAAGATGAATTTCAAGAATGGTGCAAACCGTGGAAATACGCTCTTGTAGTGTTGGGAAAGAGGATGATGCTCTCAATGATGAAAGGGTGGCTATCAAGGATTTAGGCAATCTTAGAATTTGAAATCATCGATCTGCCAAATAATTATTTCACAGTGAGATTTACAGATGGAGAAATGTGGAGAGAACAGTACCAAAAGGCTGTTTTCAAAAGGCCATGGACAATCCAACAACACTGTATGATTGTTCTAAGGTGGGATCCAGAGTTTTAAAAGTAATGCAGAAGCTTGGGAATCAATTGGAATCCAAAATAATAAGTTTTAAAACTCAAAAATAGATTTTGTGTAGAAAATGACATGTGCGCCGCTGTTTACGGCATGTGCGCCGTGACTTATCTTCTCTGTGCTATGTGTCGCAGTGTGAGGCACCATACGCCACGACACATTGCATGAATTTGACAGCATTAGTACTGTCATTTGACAGCACAGGGAGCGAATTTCCAACGTATCTCAAATCTTCGTTCGACGTCCGATTAAGGTGGTTTCAATGTCTACTTGGAGCTTTCTCCTAGCTCTAGCTAATAGCACTGGTTTTTTCCACTCAAACTCATTTTCTATAAAAAGTTGGATATCAAAACTTATTTTGACTACTTTTTCAAAAAATTTCACAAATGGGGTGTCCCAACTTCACCACACATGCCAATAGCTCATACCGACTATCCGACTATACTCAATAGACTCTAGCGGACCCGTGCAATACACCACACACAATTAAAAACACGCTTATAATAAAATCACTACTCAACCCCAATTTTCTCAAAACACAAAGGGGGAGCAAAAAATTGCACAATTCATCAATTTTATTCCAATTCTTTCAAAATACAGATGTCTACTTGCACAAGTATTTTGGCTCGATCCACGGGTTTACAATCAAAACTCACTAATCCAGGCACAAAATATACAAGTTATACACAAAATCATACAAGTAGTGCATAAATCATGTCAAATGATCCTAGTTAGAAATTACATTAACAAATACACATGAAAACAACAAAAAGAGGCATAAAGAGGATTACTCCACAATCCTACACCTTTGTGTGTTTTTCTTGACTCAAATTTGATGAACGAGGTCTTGAAAATATTGAGAATTGAGGAGTGAGTACAATCACTCAGCAATCAAGTTTCATCTAATCTATACAGTTGCATATCAATTGTAAATAGATGTAAATAGGCAAATAAGCACAGATATCATGAATAAACACTCAGCCATAGTTCACAAAACTAACAACCATGTGACCGAGCTTACCACAACACACTTTATCATGATATTTCACAAACCACAACGTGGGGTCGTAAAAATAACAACCATGCGCCCTTAACACATGTAAGACCACAAAACTAACAACCATATTTTGGGACTTATATGCATGATCATATGCCAACCTTCTATCCTCCCATTACCTTTGACACAAAACCAGTGGCTATCACGTGGCTACGTCCTTCCTAGACTAACCCAGCCTTCTACTTGTGAGGAGCTATCGGGCCAGGATAAACTTACTCATTTATGTAATCTAGTTTCCCTCAATACTAACAATCATGAGGTGTTGTACCTCTAATCTAACCTCCTCATGAACCGGTTGAGACTAGTTAGGTTTAAGTCCCTTATAGAACAAGTGGCACAGTCCCGAATCAACTATAGGACAAGGGCTACCTCCCAATTCTAACGGTTAATGACAAGGCAAGTTCTCGATTCCAACGGTCACTGCTAGTACCACATGGATTTAAACTAATCTACTCCTCTCCCTAGGCGAACTCTCGCCAATGATCATGCTATGCACATTTCTCACATAATATGCATTTTAAACAATCAATTCATAGCACATAAACTCACATAAGCTCAAATACTCCACTAACTCAACACATTTCTCATTACAATTATCCACCCACTATAACAAACCAAAATCAAGTTCACACATCACAAAGGGTGGCATAATTGAGGTTTTTCTTTTTAAAACCATTTCGCAAGTCAAACACATTGCCAATATGCATCATAAATTTAAATCATAAATCACATTTCACAAACATAATTAATATTCAACTATAAAAAAATAGGTTTCCCTCAGTTACCTCAAACCTTTGAGTGGTTAAAGGTTTTTCCCCCTAATATCAACTTCCAAAGCTTATCCCAAGCTTGAATGGTGCCAAATAATTCACACTATAATCATAAGCAATCAATGCCATCATTATCTCATTTTTGATATTCTACCAATTTAAATCTCCACACACTCTACTTAATCAACCCATAAATCACTATCTATTCATACCCAATAGGCTCTTTAAGTTCTACTAATGCATATTATAATTGATAACATTTCAAATCATCATTAATGCGTATAAACCTTTTCCGACTACCACATTTATATCAATTTTTAGATATTAAATGCTCTCATGGACCAACCACTTCTAAAATTATCAATATGGTGTTTCAATACCTTAAAGAACTCCTATTATACTCATTTCAACTAATAAAATTGGACTCATACCTTTATAGACTGAATTTCAACCTTCCAACTTAGACCCTTTTATAAATAATCATAAATGAGGGAGAGAAAGGAAGAAAAAGGCTTAGATTATCCACCTTAGGTGATTGGAAGCTTCAAAACATCAACAATGGAAGCCAATATGTGTGCCCTAGTAGAGCTCCAATGTTCCTTTCGTTTTCTTCCTTTTCTCTCTTCTGTTTTCTCACACAGATGCGAACTAATTTATCAAAAATTTTGCCCGTGCACTACCGTAAACAATGCCCTCTGCCACGGCGCATGGCATAGAAGAGCCTGTTACTTTTAAATTTGTCTTTGTACACTGCGGTGGACTAACCACGCGCCGCAGTATGTGGCACAGAGAACAAATCTTCACTTTTTCTTCCTCTTTCTTTGCCCAGGTGGCCCGCCATCAATTCGGACCCACTTTTAGGGCTGAAATTACCATAATTACACTAAGTTAAGCCCTTCTAGTCACACACCTCATTAACTTATTAATCAAAATAATAGGGTTGACTAATCATGGTTAATTTTTCCAGATTTTATACTTATAACAACACACTAGGACAGATGGCTGTATGGGTAAGAATCCCTAATGCCAATATGCACTATTACAATAAAAATTTTGTTTGGAGACTAGGTGATCGTGTTGATAAAACTCTGAAGGTTGATCTTAACACTTTGAATGAGGTGGGTTCTGGGCAGGAAAAAATGCAGAAGATTGGGAGAGGGAAAATTTTTAGAATTTGTGTAGAGATTGATTTACAAAAAAAGCTTGTTCCAAAAGTAATTTTTAGAAACATGGTGTATAGTGTTGATTATGAAAGAATGAGACTAATTTGCTTTTGGTGTGGATGATATGGACACAGGTGTGAGAATTCTCTGTGGCATCATGAATTAAAGGATGAAAATTCACAGAGGTAAGACACACATACACTGCTTGCTGAAAAAGATGGTGGTGAAATTTATAATGTCCACCTTGACATTACCAGAACAATACTCATACACCATTGTGATAACCAGTATCAATTAAAATCTTTAGGAAAAGTCATCACAACCTAAGGATTATAAGACAATTTAAAATATTGGGATCCCAAGTTAGCCCTTTTGAAAAGTCAAAGTCATTTGAGCTTAAACTATAGTTTAAAATAAGTTAAACAAGGTAATGGAAGCATGGAAACACAAATTAGCACTTAAAAGCACAATTGGAGTAAATTGGGAAAATTTCAAAATTTGCACCATCTACCACGGCACAGGTCTTACTCATTGTGGCAGATGGCATAGAGAGTGAAGTCTCTTATTGGCAAATGCATCGCGGTGCGACTGTTATACATAACGGCACGCACCTACTGTCATGACAGCACTCCAAGTCAACTTTCGGAGAACAACATTTCACCATTTCATGTCCAATTTGAGCGGTTCAAATGTCTACATATAGCTCTTCGAGCCCTCTAGCTATAGGCACTGGTCTCACACTTAAATTCTCAACCATTAAAAAGTAGATACCCAAAGCTAAAATGATTCATTTTCACCTCATTACACACTTAAGGGCGTCCAAATCGCACAACCTGGTGCCAAAAGCCTCGAAAATACCTGGACCAACTTAAATGGACTACACACAAATAACATTCCATGCACAAAATGACTACCAAACCCTCATTTTACAACAGTATCCATGGGTGGCTAACATTCATCATAAATGTCATTTTGATCATTCCAACACATAAATTCACACAAACATATCACTTGTACAAATATCTCGACTTCTTGACTATTTCAATACATATACATCAATCTAGGTCGAGATACACACTCATGCATCATGATTTTCATGTAAATGAAAAAAAAATAATGAAATGCTCCTAAATTGGCATAATATCTAAAACATTCCTCACAAAATCAAAATAGTAAGGGAAGAGAGTTGTACAAATGTAGCCCTCAATCCTCTGTAGTCCCTTCTTTCCCTTTGCTTCTATTGAAGCCCTTACTTATAAAATATAATCACATGATAAGATAAACATTTTGGTAACAAAATAATTCACAACTATCAATTAACATGTACAATTATAAATAAGTAAAACTAATATACGTGAAAACATTCATTTAGCATAGTCAACATAATCTTTTCAATAATCAAGATTCATTTTCACTCTAGCATGATTACTCTACCATCCAAGCTTTATATCACCCTAACTAAAACTATAGGCTCAATTGGACCAAGTGCACATTCACCATAGCCCGAGTTCACCTTCAATGGTAGGATCATCCGGCCAAGGGTATCTTATCCTACTTTAAAAATATGGTTTCCTTCTATCAAGCACAAATCAAGGTGTCGTTACTCTAACACCACATCACTGAAGCTAAGAAGCATCAATCTCAACACCGTATCCCACATGGGTACTAAGAGATAATCTTTAACAAGGTACCTTATTAGGAACTAAAGAGATATATTCCATATGGACTTCTATTTTTCCTTCCTACAAGTAAACTCTCATCCCCTATGATGATCATGCTCACAATTATCATACATACCACATATTTGTATCTAAATTACATTTAACTCATATAAGAGTCTTTTACTAATTGTCATTATTTGAAAATTATTTCAAATGCATAAAAACCTTATTTTGTGATATGCAATGCTTTCAAATCACATGAAAAAAATTTATATATCTACTCACAGACCATTGAGCACTTTAATCAAATAGTATAAATTATTTCGTTACCTCAACTCTTTTATTACAAAAAGGGTTACTATAGCTTAACATTTGCTCCACACATTCAACACATATAACTACACTCAAGAAACACTTAATCTATATAATTAAGTGATAATTGTCAATTATCACTCTAATTACACTCTGAAATCACTAAATTTTGGGTACCCACTATACCAAAAATCTCATTCATAACTTCAACCCTTCCAACACACTCCATTAATCTTATTTAACATTTAAACATAGTAATATCACTAACTATTTACCCACATTGTTTTAAAACTCTTAAATTATACCTAGGGTTTGCTCAAACCCTAACTAAAAATTCTAAATCCATACAAAACCCATAAACATAGGATTAAAGGCTTGATTTAACTCTTCAAGACCTTAACCAAGTCAATGGGTTCCGTCTGAATGAAAGGGAAATGAAATCACAACCTCTATTGCCTCAAGAAGTCAGGAATTAACATAAAGGGAGAGGAAGAAGTGTAGAAAGCTTACCCAAGGATAAATCTTGCTCTAAATACTCCCAAATTGGTCTAAAAGTTGTGCCCTAGCAGTCAAGAGTTCATCCTCCATAGCCTCTCATTTTCACTCTATCTCCACTTTTGATTTTTTGATTTGATTCGCAAAGCTAATAAGTGCAGATTTTGCACATGTACTGTGGTGCATGCCACAAAGATTCCCACACACGTTTTAGGTCTCTCTCTCTCTGTGCCATGGCCCACTTGAGCATCGACCTCATCGGTGCATCTAAGGATCCATTAAGTATATTAGTCTCCTAAAAATGTCATTAATCTAAATTTCACTTGAAATTAATAGTCTACCCTTCTAAACACTTAAAATCCCCAAGTTTGAAATCTATGATGTTACAAATTACCCTTTTGAAGCTGAAAACATTTTCAGGTCGTGGATATGGCCTTGTAATATGTTCAAGGCCTACTTTTCAAGAATAGATTGGGTAAGGACAGATTATATGGACTATCAGAAAGGAGCAGTCAAATATGATAGACAAGAGAAGGTAGAAATATATCAATCAAGATTTACTGCTATTGCTAAGTTGGAAGAGGAAGGTCAAACTATTGAACCTACCCAAAGTAATACTAACAGAGTAACTGTGCCTACAGATAAGAGAAGATCTCTGCAAAATAGAGATGACTAGCCTATCATAGAGGAGGCAGAACAGAGGAGTTTAGTAAGGCAAAGTTAAGTCCCTAAGTTAAAAAACAACATGTTTGGTAAGGACTCTCAAACAATGAGAGAGAAGCAGAACCTTCAGCCTAAGGTTGTTGATAAAAAAGAACCAGGGAAACAAGTTTTCGAAGCTTCCATTGTAATGTCCGTCTTGACATTACTAGGACAATACTCTTACATGCCATTGTGATAACTAGAATTTGCTTAATCCTAAGTAAAAGTTATCACAACCCAAAGGTTTAAAAGATAATTAGTTTACAACAATGGAATTAAAAAAACCCTTTTAAAAATATTATTTGAGCTCCAACCATATTTTAAAATTAGTTAAAAATAACTACGGAAGCATGAAAATCAAACAACACTTCAAAACAAGCCATTTTTCAAAAATTTGGTCCGTCTACCACGACGCAAGTTATGCCCACCACAATAGATGGCACAGAGGGATGAATCCCTAGGAAGACATTTGTGCCATGACATAACTACCATGTGTCGTGGTGCGTACCTACTATCATAATAGTAGATTACTATCATGACAACACTTTAAATTTCCAGAATGCATCATTTTACCATTTGGTATTTGATTTGAGTGATTCAAGTATCCATATGAAGTCTTCAAGCCCTCTATCTAATGGCACCAGTCTTACACTCAAATAATCATCCGTTAAAAAGATGGATACCTATACCCAAAATGGTTGGTTTTCACCTTAAAACACTTTCAACGGTGTCCAACTCACAATACTAAATGCCATTAGCCTCAAAAACACTTTGACCACCTTAAATGGACTATGCACAACATGAGAAATCAATCATATCATATAAACAATCATTTATACTCAAAACAACCACCAAACCCCCAAATCACAACAATATAAAGGAATGGATAAAACTTAACACACATATTAATTTAGTCATTTTGACACATAAATCACTTCAAATATATCACTTGTAATTGTATCTTAGCCAAGCACACTCATTCAATTACAATAGCATCAACTATAGGCTAAGATACACACACATATCACAAATTTATATAAGTAATAACAAAACAATGTCATGTTCCTAAGTTGGCATAATATAATAGCAATATTCATTACAAACCCAAAAAGAGAAAGGGAAGAGATATACGATAATTCTCTTCACTCTTCAATCGCTCCTTCCTTCCTGTTGCTCCTACCAAAGCCCTCACCTGTAAAATATAACTATGGGGTGAGATAAACATCTCATTAATAGAATAATTAATTACCATTAATTAACATGCACAATTATAAGGGAGTAAAACTATTATTTTTAGCATATTACAATATACTCTTTTTCATGAACACAAGTCATTTATTACTAGCATGATCATTCTATCATCCGAGCCTCAATATCACCTCGACTGAAACTATAGGCTCCTGAACCAAGTGTACATTCACAATGGTCTGAGCTCACTATTAGGATCACCCAGTTAAAGGTGTCCTATCCCACTTCTGAACTATGATCTCCCCCTATCGCTCATAAATCAGAGTGTCGTTACTCCAACACCATATCACTGATGCTAAAAAGCATCACTCTCTAACGTCGTATCCTGTATGGATACTAAGGAGATAATTTCTAATACTATGCCTCACTAGACACTAAGGAGATATATGCCATATAGAATTTCACTACTTCTTTCTATGGATGAACTCCTACCTTCTAACATGATCATGCTCACACTCATCATATATAACACATATACATTTCAAATTTCTCAACCAGTCCATATAAATTTTCACCATTCTCATCATTTGCAAATAGTTTTTTATGCACAAAATCACATTTCACAATATCCAAGGTTATCAAATCCCAAGTAATAAATTAATATATCTACTCATAAATAGTTAAGCAATATAATCAAATAGTATAAATTATCCTGTTAACCTAACCCTTTGTCACGCAAAAGGGTTATTGTGGATCAATATTAGCTCCACACTCTCTATATGCATGATAAAGCTCGAGCAATACTTAATCTACACAATTAAGTAACAATCGTCAATTATCACTCTAAATAATGCTGAATTCACTAGGTTCTAAGCACCTATAATGCTCAAATTCCTTATTTAACAACATCAACCATTTCAAAATACTCTAACCATCTTATCAAACATCCTAACATATTAAAATCACCATCCAATTCCTCACATTGTCTTAAAATCTTTAAATTATGCCTAGGGTTCGTTTAAACTCTCAACAAAAATTCCAAATCACTATAAAGCTCATAAACCTAGGGTTAGAAGCTTGATTTAATCCCAAGACCTTAAATAATCTAATGGGTTTAGTCTAAACTCAAGAAAACTGAGATTAAAGTCCCTATTATCTTAAAAGTCAAAATTTTTGTATAAAGAGGGAGAAGAGGGAATGTGAAACTTACCTGGTGATGATTTAAACTTAAAATGCTTCTAATGTGGCCTAAGAATTGTGCCCAAATAGACACCGATCATTTCCTATCTCCTCCTCGTGATATCTCTTTTCCTTTCTTTGATTTTAATCTACTTTTCATGAACTAATAAATGTTGATTTTGCATGCCTACCGTGGCGCATTAACACACCTATCATAGCACATGGCACAAAAAGTCTCATTAAAATTTAAACTCCCTTCCATGCTATGGCCCACTCAAACCTTGACCTAGCCTCTTTTAAGGCTGTTTAAGGATCTAAAAATTATATTAGTCTCCCAAAAATGTCATTAGTGAATAATTTATCTAAACTGACCAAAATGCCTTGGAAACACTGAAAATTCTTAGTTTAGAAACCTAAGATGTTATAATTATCCTAAAAATAAATGGACCAAATCTTAGATATACCTACCAAACATCGAAGTCAAATTAGTAAGAACATAAAGTTATTGGCAATAACGCAAATATAGGCCCCTTAGTTGCACGTGATGAGAATTTTTCTTACTATACCACAAGTCATGACGCACAGCATAGAAAACTTATTAATAAGTAGGTGGAGGCTCGTAAGTTTCAAAGAGAAAAGGGAAAGAAATGTGAGGAAGAGAGGAGAAGAGATCAGGGGTTAGCTAGGGCAAGCATTCTTAGAAGCTTAAGAGACATTTTTGACTAGTAGTTTATTGGGTAAGTTTCATACCGCCTTTAGCTTTAGTTCTATCCTAATTTTTCTTAGCATAAGTTATAGAGATTGAATCAAAAAGTTTTAAGGGATTTGTTTCTTATTCTTTAGTAATGAAAAGGTTCTCTAGAGTCAAATTAAGGTTTTATGACTAGTTTAAAGTTAAATAATGAAGATTTGAAGCTGTAAGCTTAAATTAGCTATAAACTAAAAGGCAAATAGGGATGAAGTTGTGGAAGAGATGTGATGGAATCAGTAAAAATGATAGAAATGAGTAATTGGATTGTAATGAAGTAAATTACTCCAGTGAAAGGAAAAAAAATGGCTAAATGTGATTTTTAGTAATAATTAGTTGTTGTGGTCAATTTGATTACGTGACTAATAATACTAATTGTGTGTAGATTGTTGCATTTCACATGTAACTTGAGAAAAGGAAGCAAGTAGAGAAATTATTTATTGAGAAATGCACGAGTAACCCCTTCTTGTGACAGAATAGTTAAAATAACTAAATAACTTACTCTATTTGATTATCTAGCTTAATTGTTTGTGAATATGAATGTTATTGCATGAAATGGTTTTAGAATGTGCACATTTGAAAAGTGAATGATTGATGCATGAAAATGATTTTAAAGGAAATGAGTTTATGAAATTATATGATTTTTTAACTATATATACATGGATATGTATACAAATAAGTGGTTTATATGTGAGCATGATTATAGGAGGGCAGAAGTTCACCCACAGGGAGAAGTAGTGAGAAGTCCATATGGCATTATTCTCCTTAGTGCCCAATGAGGTACAGTGTTAGAGAATTTCATCTCCTTAGTACCTATTAAGGTATGGTGTTGAAGATTATCTCCTTAATACCTATGTGGGGTGTGGTGTTGGATATCAAAGCTCTTTAGCATCTGTAACATGTGATATTAGAGTAATAACACCCTAATCAATGTGTGTGATATAGGAAAATCATAGTTTGAAAGTGGAACATAACACCTTTAGTTAGGTGATTGCACTACTGAAGGTCGACTTAGTTCAATGAGTGTGTATTGGCCTAATAAGAGCCTATGGTTTTAGTTGGGGTGACTCAAAGATTTGGATGATAGTTGATCATACTAGTACTGAAGGTCGACTTAGTTCAATGAGTGTGTATTGGCCTAATAAGAGCCTATGGTTTTAGTTGGGGTGACTCAAAGATTTGGATGATAGTTGATCATACTAGTAGTGATAATTTGTTATGAAAATGGTTTTATGAAGTGAAATTATGTCATATGCTATATTTGACTACTTATATGTAATACTTGCTTACAGTTACCTATCATAGTTAGTAGTAGTGGTTCATTATGTTACTATGATTATTATCTCACCCTATGGTTATATTTTTATAAGTCATAACAGCAAGCCAAGCAAAGAGAAAGATTTTAGACCAGCGTAGTAATGCTACGGCTGTGTGGTTAAGAGTATGTGTAATGAATATGCTTTTGTTGTACATCTGTAAATGAATAAGTTGCCACAAGAAATCATATACATGTTTTAAATTGTGATAAGTAGTGATTTTGAGAATCTTAGCCTAATGTGTGTGAAATTGCAATATATGTAATGAATCATGTGATATGAGCTAAGATTTGACTGAAATTATAATGTCAATGTGTATGAGGTGATTTTATGGTGAAATATGTTAACTTTGTAAATCTTAGCCCCATTATGTGAAAAAGTGATAAAATGTGATTGTGGGCTAAGATTACTTTATGTGTGTATATGAATATATTGATAGTGGTAAACTTGTTAAATTATGAATTGGTTGGTCAAGAAAACATTATTGTGTATAGTTGGGAAAAACAAGCCTATATGTTGTCATGTGGGTGGTTTAATGGCCAAATTTTGATGTAGGAATTTCTATGAGAATATTATTGTTTAATCATGTGTAATTGGTCTTTTTGGACATAGTTCTAGGCCCGAAATGGTCTCATAAAACAAAATGTGTGATTCGAACACTTTGGTGCTTGAATTTATAAAGAAAAGTGACTTTTTGAGCCCAAGTGTCTAAATTTAGATTGGACCATTGTATCATGTCCAAATATGTCTCAATAGTTAACTTATGAAATAATCCTCATGTGAGTGCTTGAATAATTCCGATTAAATGTTGTATGAGGAAACAACGCACATAAAAAGTTCACTTTCATGACCTGTCAAGTAATAGTAAAATTTGTCATTGTGAGCCACAGTGCATGGTGTAACATGTTGTAGCACATGACATAGAAAGGGAGCCCATGGCTCTGTGTCACATGTCGGGTGCATATGGTGTATGTCGCAACACATGGCCATTCTTCTAGTCTTGTTTCTTTTGTTTAAAACTATGTGTTGGAAGTGATGAATGCAAGAACTATTTTTTTGTTATATATTACTTTGATATGTGATTGATTTCGAATGATTTTAACTTAGAAGTCTTGGGGTCCCAAGTATTTTAAACTAAATGTTTCTTTAATTGTGTATTGTATGATGTAGTGATTTTGTTAACCCCTTCTTATACTAGATTTATGGTGAGGTTACAGTTGGTATAAGGAGAGGTTACACTAGATGTTAAAGTTGTGATAACATTACCATTGCTCAAGAAGCAATACACACGATAACAGCTGGAAAAAGGAGAAAAGGATACATGACTATTAAAATTGACCTTGAAAAAGCCTACGATAGATTAGATTGGAGCTTTATTAGAGCTTTATTCAGAATACTCTTTAATATATTGGGCTTGCACCACAGTTCATTTCTATTGTTATGGAATGCTTATCCATGCCTTCTATGAAAGTGGTTTGGAATGGGGATGAATCTAAAGATTTCCAACCAACTAAAGGGATAAGACAAGGTGACCCTTTAAGCTTTTATATCTTTATTCTCTATATGAAGAGGTTAGGGATGATAATATATGAGCTCTGTAGAAGAAAGAAATGAAAACCTTTGAAAATTGTGGCCATTGGCCTTGCAATTTCTCACCTCTTTTTGATGAATGATCTTATTCTCTTCTTTAAAGCATCTCTAGAGCAAGCTAACCTGATTGAGACATTAATGCAATTTTTTTCTTGCTTGAGGACACAAAATGAATTTGGGAAAGATAAAGATGTTTGCTTTAAGAAAATTAGCTTCCTTCATATTGTTGAAATTAGCCAGTACTTTGAGTTGGCCTTACTTCTGACTTGGGAAAGTATTTAGGCGTGCCATTACTTCATAAAAAGGGTCATTAAAGGTATTTTTTCTTCTCTTATCCAAAAGGTGCAAAATATGCTAACTTCTTGGAAAAGTAATTTTTTAAATATAACTGGCAGGACTATGCTTATAAAGACTGTTAACTCTACCTTACCCTCTTACTTTATGCAAAC
Source organism: Prosopis cineraria (assembly GCF_029017545.1). NCBI lineage: Eukaryota > Viridiplantae > Streptophyta > Magnoliopsida > Fabales > Fabaceae > Prosopis > Prosopis cineraria. The sequence goes on along the minus strand of NW_026555337.1, from coordinate 31,896,391 downwards.
AATGATTATATCGATTAGTATGTTAAGGGAGCTTGAGAAACTAACTAGAAATTTCTTTTGGAATAATGGAAATGATCAAAGGAAATTACACCTCACTAACTAGGATACAATTAGAAAGTGCAAATATAAAGGGGGTCTGGATATCAAGTACTTGTAAAATCAAAATAAGGCTTTTATAGTGAAAATTTGTTGGGGTATCCTTACTAATTGTGATGCTTTTTAAGTACAATTCTTAAGAGCATAGTATGGATGTGGAAATAGCAATATTCCCATAGTAGGTAAGAAAAAATCTGCCTTGCATACCTAGAATAATATTACTAAAGTTTGGGAGACTTTTCTACAAGGGTTGAGTAAGAAAGTTAATAATGGCTCCTCTACTAGTATTTGGTGGGATAGTTAAGAACCTTTAGAAAATCCTTTCATTGATCATAGGCTAAAAAACAATTCCCCTTTTGATGCAATGGCCAAAATTCAGGATTTTCTCTTGATTATGGAAGATGGAACAAACCAGCCCTCTTGCAACATTTCCCTATTGCAATTATTGACAGAATTCTATCAGTCCCTCCTTCTATTAGTCAATAGAATGATATTTTTTAGTAGAGACCTACTAGCAATGGTAAATTTTTGGTTAAATTCCCCTATAAATTCCTTAAGGAAGGAGAGTCTGCTGGCTCCCTTTGTGTCTGGACTAAGTTATGGAAGTGGCCGTTATCGAACAAACTGAAAATCACCACCGTAAATGTGGATGTAGATGCATCATAAAATCACTAGAATAATGTTAATTGTGAAGGTTTGGTATGAGACTTTAAGGGTACATTTTTTTGCCAACAAGAAATCATTCCATTCATAAACCATCAGAGTAATAACGCAGCAAGTGCAATGCAAAGCAATAAAGAAAGAAATAAAACTATAGGCCTAAAGGTAGAGGTCTGAAAAAAAAAGGACTCCCTGCAAAAGTACAGCTCAACCGATTCCTTCTTTATCTTATTGGATCACAGGGTGCTAGAAGGAAGACTGAGGGAAGGTTGAATCAGATTGAATAATGGCTGAAAGAGGGAGTGGCATGTTGAGAAGTAATCCAGTAGACTCCATACCCTTTAAGGAAGAGGCTGCCAACCAATCAGTAGCAAAATTTCCTTCTCGCTTGACAAACAAGAAGGAGATGAAATTATGGAACTCAAGCCATTTGAACAAGTCACCAAGAGCATTATGATAAACCAAGTGCAGTAAGAGAGATCTTTCTTTGATAAAGCTTTAAATAAATCAAGACAATCAGTTTCCACTATAACCTTTTGGTTGCTATAATTTAAGGCAAGTTGGACAGCTTTCTGGAAAGTAAGGAGTTCAATCATAAAGCTTGAATTTGCTATCACAAGTTCCCTCCAACCTTAAAGAAAAATACTATCATGATCTCTACAAATGACTCCTATAGCAGCTTTGCCAGAATATGGGACAAAAGCCCCATCGCAATTGATTTTTATAGCATCATGATCAGGTGAAATCTAGTAAATTCATAGATGATCAACATGTTACATCTCACCTATTAAGTTATTAGTGGTCTAATATTCCTTAACTATAACTTTGATACTACTAAGAACATGAATTGGGTTAATAACAATAGCATTAAATACTGATGCTGATTTGATTTTCTAGATATTCTAACATAAATATGTAATATAAGCTTCCTCATATGCATCCATGGGACTTTTATCAGACAAAAAGTGACTGCACCAATTCTCAAAAGATGAAATATATAAAGGATCAAGAGTAAGACACAGAGGAGAGCTAAACAAGATGTACCTTAACCAGTCATAAAGTAGCAGAGTCAATTATTTCGAGCTGATAATTGGAAAGAGGGCCTAGAGGATTTGATATGCATTTACGAGAGAAAAGAGCATCTTTAGTTGCAAGGCACCGATTAAGAGCCCTCCATGTGAAATGCTTAACTTTTGGATGATTTTTTTGTTGCCACACATACTTCCATAGCGCCATTGGAAACGCTATAGAAGTATTAGGTACCAATAAGATAGCTGGATAAGTCTTAGCATATTTAAGTCTATAGCCAAGCTTAGAAGTATACTTCCTATTCTTTGTACTTCTCTAACCATGGAGTTTCTTCCGTACTTTTTCTCTGATGTAAGCGAGGGCAGCTACTTTCAAACAACCCCAAAGAACAGGAAGTCCTAGATAGATACTTGATGCATTATAATAGGATTGAAGGAGCTCTTTAATAATACTACATTTTTCTCTATCAGCACATAAAAACAGTACTGTGTTGTCAGCAAAGAGGCAATGCGTCAATATGGGACAATTATTAGCAATCTGAATACCAGCAAGATCACCATTTTGTGCATGGGTGCTCAATATTAAGGAAAGGACCTCACTAGTAATAATGAAGAGATATGGGAAGAGAGGGTCTCCCTGCCTAACCCCTCTCTTAGGTATAACCTCGTCCTAAGAAGATTGATAAAAGTGGCCATTAAAGCCATCAGGCTAGGAGCCTTTGAAGCATCAAGTTGGAAGATTGCTTGCTTTAGCTCTTCTTTAGTGATAAGTGAGGCCAACCAATTGTTTTGATCCTTTGATATGTAAGGCTAAACATAGCTCAAGGTGAGATGTAAGTCAATAGTATGACTAGTAGAGAATAAATCTTTATAAAAATATGAAATTAAAGACCCAATTTCCTGCTCAAAGTCAAACCATTGGCCAGAAGTAGAACAAAGCTTCACTATTTGATTTCTTTGCTTATGAATCTTAGTGGATGAGTGAAAAAGTCAAGTGTTAAGGTCACCAACAGAAACCTAATTAACCTGAGATCTCTGCCACCAATAAGTTTCTTCTTGCTTATAAAGACCTTTTAATTTTCTAGTTAGAGACTGTATCCCTTGCCTCTTAGAAGAAGTAAGAGTACACTCTTTTACAACCTCTATGCTTTTTAAAGTGCATTCAATATCCTTTTTAAAGTTCGAGAATGCCTTTTTACTTTAGGAAAATAATTCATGGCTACACCTCTTAGTACAAGAAACAAATTGGGGCACTACTAAGGTATCAAAAGGATCTTCAAGATACTAGGATTTTTTGACAATATTCTTAAAATTAGGATGCAATGCCCAGTTGATTTCATACTTAAAGGAGTGAGGAGTACGACTGTCCTAGTAACAAAGACAAACCAAAAAGAAGTGGTGATTTTAGGCAATAACATCTACATGGATTGCCAGAGATTTTGGGAAGAACTTGTGAAAGTGAGAGTTAGCCATGGGTCGGTCTATTCTTTCTTTCACACAATCATTGTCGAGATGCTAGTTACTCTAAGTATACCTAGAGCCTTTTGTTTCTAAGTCAATCAGTTCACAGGAGGCAGCATATCTTTGGGAATTCAGAATATGGTGCATATTTTATGGGACACCCCCAAACTTTTAGAATTAGACACGAAATCATTAAAGTCACCTAAGAAAGCCAAGAATTATGAATGCCACGAGCCCAATAACTAATATCTTCCTAAATTTTCCATCGATCTACTTTAATAAGGGGACCATAAAGAAAAGTGATGAACTCAGGAACTTCCCATATTGTAAAATGCAAAGCCACATGTAAGTAATTTTTACAGAAGATCAAGATCTGAATAGAAATATCATCTTTTCATCAAAGAGCAAGGCCTCTAGAGAGGCCTATGGGATCGACATACTAGGAATGAGCCATACTATAATTTCTTCAAATATAGTTAAAGCGAGATGCCAGCTGCTTAGTTTCCATTAGAAACACAACTACTGGCTTATTTTTGGAAATGACCTCTTTGAGATTCTTTACTGCTAACGAATTTCCAATACCTTGGTAGTTCTATGATAAGAGATTTATGGCTCCCTGGTGGCATTTTTAGACAAGCCACCAAAGCCCTTATAACATCATAAGTTTTCCCATTAGTAATTATCTATGTTTTCAAAGGTAATTTAGTCAATTTAGATGAACTATTGATTTAGTGAGGTTTGTGGGAGACTACTATGATTTTTGAATCCTTAGACAGCCTTAGAAGAGGGCTAGGTCGATGTTCAAGTAGGCCATGGCATGGAAGGGAGTTTAAAATTTTGTGAGATTTTTTATGCCATGCACCATGGCGAGCGTGTCAATGCGCCATGACGTGTAACATCTTAAGTTTTTCCATTAGTAATTATCAATGTTTTCAAGGATGATTTGGTTAATTTAGATAAATTATTGATTTAGTAAGGTTTATGGGAGACTAATATGGTCTTTGAATCCTCAGACAACCTTAGAAGAGGACTAGGTCGATGTTCAAGCGGGCCATAGCATGGAAGGAAGTGTAAAATTTTATGGGATTTTTTATGTCATGCGCCACAGTAGGCATGTCAATGCGCCATAGCACATGTGCAAAATCTGCACTTATCATATCATGAATCAGACTTGAAAAATAGAAGAGAGAAATTAGGAACTCGATAGTAGCGATGAAGAGAGACTTGTGGCTACTAGGGCTTATTTCAACGTAATTTTGGAGGTCTTTCAAGCTTCATATACATTGGGTAAGCCTTCCTTTCTTCTCCCTCTCCTTCCTTTATGTGAAAATCTGGATTGGTGGGGCAATGAGGGCTTTAATTTCAATTTCCTTGGGTGTAGACCAAACCCGTAGATTTATTTAAGGTCTTGGGGAGTTAAATCAAGCCTGTAATACTAAGTTTATGAGTTTTGTGGTGATTAAGAATTTTTGTTAAGGGTTTGGACGAACCCTAAGTATAATTTGAGAGTTTTAAGATAATGTGGGACATTGGTTACGAATTTGGTATGTTGGGATATTTAATAGGATGGTTAGACTGTTTGGGAATAGTTAATGTTATTAGAAAAGAAATTTAGGTATTTTAGACAGTTAGAACCTAGAGAATTCAGAGTTATCTGAAGTGATAGTTGATGATTGTCATTTGATTGTGTAGATTGAGTATTGCTCGAGCTATATCATGCATATAGAACATGTGGAGCTAATGTTGAACCATGGTAATCCTTTTGTGTGTGACAAAAGGTTGAGGTAACGGAATAATTTACACTGATTGATTATATTGCTTAACTGTTTGTGAGTAGATATGTGGATTTGAACTTGAGATTTGATAACCTTGCATATTATAAAATGTGATTTTGTGCATGAAAATCTTTTTTTTTTTGCAAATGATGAAAACTATATATAAATGAGTTAAGAAATTTGAAATGTTTATGTGATATATATATATATATATATTGAGTGTAGGCATGATCATGTTAAGGGTGGGAGTTCACCCGTAGGAAGGAGTAGTGGAAGTCTATATAGCATGTATCTCCTTAGTGTCTAGTGAGACACAGTGTTGGAGATTTTCTCCTTAGTATCCATACGGGATACGACATTAAAAAGTAACGCTCCTTAGCATCAATGATATGGTGTTAGAGTAACGACACCCCGATTCGTGCACGATAAGGGAAAATCGTAGTCTGAAAGTAGGATAGTACACCTTTGGTCGGGTAATCCTACCACTAAAGGTGAGCTCGGATCATTGTGAATGTACACTTAGTCCAAGAGCCTATGGTTTTTATCGAGGTGATATAGAGGCTTGGATGGTAGAATGATCATGCTAGTGATGAAAGATTATTACTGATGAAAAGAATATATGGTGATATGCTAAATGTATATTTTGAAGTTTCATAGTTTTACTCTCTTACGATTGTGCATGCTAATTAATAGCAGTAAATTATTCTGTTACTAAGATGTTTATCTCACCTTATGGCTATATTCTACAAGTGAGGGCTATGGTAGGGGCAAGGGAAAGGAAAGGGCAATTGAAGAGTAAATAGCATTGTAGTATAGCTCTTCCCCTTTCTCTTTTAGGTTTGTAACTAATATTATCATTATATATTACTAACTTAGGAACATGACATTATTTTGGATATTACTTATATGAATTTGTGATAAGTGTATGTATCTTAGTCTAAGATTGATAATGTGGATTAAATGTGTGTGCTTGGCCAAGTTACCATTACAAGTGAAGAATTTGAAGAGATCTATGTGCCAAAATAACCAAGTGACATGTGTGTTAGAATTTATCCACCCTTTTATATTGTTGTGAATTGGGGTTTTAATGGTCATTTTGAATGTGAATGCTTAATTATGTATTATGATTGAATTGCCATATTGTGAGTAGTCCATTTGAGGTTGTCAAAGTATATCTAGGGCTAATGGTAATTGATATTATGAGTTAGACACCTTCGTGTGTGTTTTAAGGTGAAAACAAACCATTTTGAATTCAGGTGTCTATCTTTTAAATGAATGATTATTTGAGCATGAAATTGGTGCCATTAGGTAGAGGGCTCAAAGAGCTTCATGTGGACACTTGATCCACTCAAATCGGACATCAAATGGCATAGTAAGTGCACGCCATAATGCATGATTGTTGCGCTGCAGCACATGGGGCTTTCGAGGGGCTCATCCCTCTGTGCCATCCTCCATAGGGGGCGCGGCTTGCGCCACGGTGGACGGACCAGATAATGGCAAAATGGCATGTTTTAACCTGTTTTGAAAGTGGTTTGATTTTCATACTTTCGTATTTGTTCTTAATTGATTTTTAACCATGGTTTGAGTTCAAATGATATTTTAGAAAAGGGTTTTCTTGGGATCCCAATGTTTTAAATTAATTATCTTTAAACCCTTGAGTTGTGGTAACTTCTTTAGGGGATTTTAATTAATCCTAGTTATTACAATGATGTAGGAGGGTTGTCCTAGTAATGTCAAGGTGGATATTATAGCCTTAGCAAGAGAAGAAAGACAAGAACCAACAGTTTAGAATTGAACCTAAACCATTCCTCAGGAAAATAAATCTTAGAGGAGATAGGAATATTAGCCAGATTCTCATTAATTTCCGAGCAAGAGATATCCTTTGACCTAACTACTGAAGATTTGAGCTTGGATTTTAAGCCTCGATCTGGCTTTTTAGATTTTTTTTCATTTGACTTTAAGAGAGATATTAGAACAATTAAAGACCAAAACTTCCTCATTAGAGAAAATTCTTCACTGTTTAGAGATCAGGTTTGACATGGAATCCTCTACACCCCTTTTCAAATCCAGGTGTTGCAATTTCAGAGATACTTCAATCATAGGGGAGATGGGGACATAAGGGATCAGAGCCTTAGAGATCAGATATTTTTATAGTGGCCTGCTTAGATAGGCTTTTGAGAATTTTTATTCATCCATGAGGAGTGCACATTACTTGCTGGTCCAACGGAGGACTATTGGGCTTAGGTAGAGAGGAAACCACCAAGCTAGACCCAACCTTAAGGGTGTGTGGTTTCAAGGGGAGGGGAGGGAAGGGAAAAGGAAGGGGAGGAGGGGGAGGGAGGGGAGGGGAGCTCCCCCCCAATTTGGAGGGGATGGGAGGGGAAATTTTAAAATTTCCCCTCCCCTCCTCCTAACCAAATGAGGGGGAGGGGAGGGGAGCCTCCCCTCCCCTCCTCCCTAACCAAACACTCCATAAAAAAATCACCATAACATTAGATTAAAGAAGAATTGGGCCTTGGTGGAGACTTGTGAATATTAGAGGTCTGACCTGAACTTCTGGAGTATTGTCCCTTCTTGGATGTGCCTTCCTCACGTCCATGAGGCACACTAACTCCTGACATACGGACAGGGCTACCAACATAATAGTTTTTAGGAACATCAATGATGTGCCTCTCATTCTCAAAATGACCACGCGCCGCCATCTTTAGCCAACTATCCTCTTCATGCTATTCCTTCTTAAAATGAATCAAAGTGGCATCTATTAGCTTTGAGGCTATAGCAGTAAGCCAAGGATCAAACTATATTTATGCTCCTCTTCACTGGGAACAAGGGAAGGATTTTTGCATTGTCTACTGTCATGACCAATCAATCCACATCCATAACAAAAGCTTTGGAGTCATTCGTATTTGATACTTACCCTAAACTTAAAATGGTTTGGTTTTGCCAACCAATATCCAGAAAGGAGAGGTTTATGAGTGTCAATAAGAATTCAAACTCACAAAAAATTATGCAAAATACACCTATTAGATTTAGGATGCCCTATGCAAGCAACATTACCAACCATAGCTCTCATTTGAATACCATTCTCTAAATAAAGAACAGCCATGTATAAGTTATGAAACTAGACCTAGAAGGGGACAAGATTAAAGCTCACCTCATCTATAGTCATATAATCATCCTATAGCCGTATGCTTATAATGCAAGTATGAACTATCCAGGGCTTGCCTCTTAAAATGCATTCCTTATCAATTAGAGATTCAAAACAAAAGACATAAGTGTTTTAGATACCTGAGTCAACAGCATCCATGTCCTGCCCATCCTTCAATCCCCAACCATTTTGAATCATGTAGATAACAGTAGAGTGATTAGTCCTCCTATCGGTTAAAATTTTACTAATCAAAGCACCACCTGAGCGTTTCAACTTTGAAGATGTCTTCCAAACAAAATGGAGCTTTTGTTTCAAACCACAAGCGCTTCCTCCCTCGTCGGCCATGTCGGGGAGAGGAAAACCTCAAACTACAAAAAGAAGAAAAGAAAATAAGAAATAAGAGAAGAGAGAACAGAGGAAAAGGAAGAGAAGAAGATAAGAAATCAAAGAATCCTCACTTTCCTCTACCATAGTGGGTGGTAGAGAAGAAAACAAGAAACTAGAGAACCCTCACTTTTCTTTGCCAAAGTAGGTGGCAGAGCAAAAAATAAAGACGATAAAGAAAACCCTCCTCACCGACCGTTGCAAAGCAACGGAGACACTCCTCAAAGTAAGAGAGAACGCGCTTTAGAGAGAGTACTATTTTGGCTCTACATCAGTGCATAATCCATGGCTTTGAGGGTTCTTAGATTATTGCTTTTATGTGCAATTTGGGAAACATCCCAATCACTATTGCTAAGTTATGTGCCATCAAACTTGGGATTATTCTTTGAAATAAGCATAATTTTGACAAAATATGCATGACTTTAGATTCTATAGAAGCACTCAATATGATTTTTAGAGGTACAAGAAGAGACTTATTAGTGAATGTCATAACTTGGAGTTGCAACATATTCCTCATGAAATTAACTCGTGTTGATTTCATAACTCACCTGACTCAAGATGGCCTTAATCATCTCTATCCTTTTTACAAAATACCCAATGGCTGTAATCTTGTTTTGCATGACCAAAGGAGAGGAAATACCTCAACTGGTCAATATCATTCCCCTATTTTTATTTCTTGACTTTCCGTAGCTTGTTGCCAGCCTTTTTGATAAAAAAATTGAAATGAGAGAGGGAGAGAGAGGGGAAGAAGCTGCGTGGCAAGTGAACATATATATAGATATCTGCACACGCTCTCCATCCATTTTTTATATAAAAAATTTTTAATTAAATTTTTCACATCAATATAAAGATGAAATTACATTAAATCCCAATAGTTTTTTTAATATTGCTCTTAATTATATCAATTAATATGATATTAGTAGTGAGTAAAGCACCCAAATTAATATATCTTCCATCTCTCTCTCTCCCCCCCTTTTTAAGACAAGAATAAAATTGTTTAATTATTTAAAAATAGAAAAAATGATAATAAAATCTCTCCAAATTTATAAACCATAATCTGGTCTTTTGAAATGTCATAATTTCAATAAAGTCTTTATTGGCCTTTATGTCAATAAATTTTAAATAGAAAAACTTATTTACCCTTACTAAAATAATAAGTCCCAATTATAATTTTTGTTTAAGGACTAACAATTTTGGATTGTAAATCATAAAATTTGAACAAAAAATTTACAACTTGTCAAGTGTAATTTCTATATTCAAAAATAATAGAAATGAGAGAGGGAGAGAGAGGGGAAGAAGCTTGCGTGGCAAGTGAACATATATATAGATATCTGCACACGCTCTTCGTCCATTTTTTAATTATATAAAATATTTTTAATTAAATTTTTCACATCAATATAAAGATGAAATTACATTAAATCCCAATAGTTTTTTTAATATTGCTCTTAATTATATCAATTAATATGATATTAGTAGTGAGTAAAGCACCCAATTAATATATCTTCCATCTCTCTCTCCCCCCCCTTTTTAAGACAAGAATAAAATTGTTTAATTATTTAAAAATAGAAAAAATGATAATAAAATCTCTCCAAATTTATAAACCATAATCTGGTCTTTTGAAATGTCATAATTTCAATAAAGTCTTTATTGGCCTTTATGTCAATAAATTTTAAATAGAAAAACTTATTTACCCTTACTAAAATAATAAGTCCCAATTATAATTTTTGTTTAAGGACTAACAATTTTTGGATTGTAAATCATAAAATTTGAACAAAAAATTTACAACTTGTCAAGTGTAATTTCTATTATTAAAAAATAATAGAAATGAGAGAGGGAGAGAGAGGGGAAGAAGCTGCGTGGCAAGTGAACATATATATAGATATCTGCACACGCTCTTCGTCCATTTTTTATTATATAAAATATTTTAATTAAATTTTTCACATCAATATAAAGATGAAATTACATTAAATCCCAATAGTTTTTTTAATATTGCTCTTAATTATTAATTAATATGATATTAGTAGTGAGTAAAGCACCCAAATTAATATATCTTCCATCTCTCTCTCCCCCCCTTTTTAAGACAAGAATAAAATTGTTTAATTATTTAAAATAGAAAAAATGATAATAAAATCTCTTCAAATTTATAAACCATAATCTGGTCTTTTGAAATGTCATAATTTCAATAAAGTCTTTATTGGCCTTTATGTCAATAAATTTAATAGAAAAACTTATTTACCCTTACTAAAATAATAAGTCCCAATTATAATTTTTGTTTAAGGACTAACAATTTTTGGATTGTAAATCATAAAATTTGAACAAAAAATTTACAACTTGTCAAGTGTAATTTCTATTATTCAAAAATAAGCTTCAATCACAATTTTGTTCTGTGAATCCCAAGAGTTGTATAAGAAATAATAATTTATTAAATGTAATTTTATTATTAAATAAGGGTAAAATAGTTTTTTTAATTTAAAATTTAATTAACAAAGAGATCTCTAGAAATTTCAGTAAAATTATGACATTTTAATGTATCAAATTATCATTTATATAATTTAGAAGGATTTTATTATCATGTTCCTTTAAAAATATTATGATATTTTTTATATTTAAAAATAAATAAATGTTTAGAACATATCTTTGAGAAGATTAGCTCAATAGCCTCAAAAAATATAACTTCCATAAATTATGAATGAAGTTTTTTAATATTTTAAAATATGGCCCATTCATAAAATCAATTAGATATATTTTTTCTTTTTTATCCTCAAAATAAATTTATTATTAAAATAGAATATATCTGATTTAACTAATCTTTAACTTACTAGATCTTTCATTTTTATCATCAAAAATTGTATTATGTATGCTTCTTATCTGATTTATCATCTACGAACATTGTATTCATTAGATTTTTTTGATCTGATTTTCCTGGATCATCATATTAATCTTTCGTATAATGCTTTTCTTTATTAGAATTTTTATTTGATTGCCTATATCTCCATCTTTATCATAGAGCTTTTACTCCCTTCCCTCTCTGTTTTTCCCCAATATTATGAAGAGGATATTAGACATTGAAGAGGAAACTTCATACTGATCTACAATATTACATCATTGATATGATAATAAATTGATAAGTTTTCACTGATATGACTTATATATCGTGATATATAATAGTATATCATAATATACTATTATAAATCAACATAACTAAATAATCAACATAAACTTATTTATGATTGATATTACAATTGTATTAATAAGTCGTATCGCATATTAGTAACATAAAAATACATAATATTTATCCAAAACAGATCAAATATAGTTCACAAAATATTTTGGACTCTTAACTTATCATATAGAATCAAATACCTAAATTAATAAAATAAAAAATTATGAATAGTAGCTTCATTTTTCCGCCAGCATGCTTTGTTCCGCCAAGTGCTGTCAACGTATCGCACCTCATGTTTGTCTCTCGTTGTTGTAACTGTGGCTCACTCACACTGTTTTGCTTTCTCTTGTTCATTTCTCTCGCGTTGAGTTCATTTTCTTTCTCACATTTGTATCTCTTGTTTTAGAGATTCCTTACGTTTTGAATCTTCTGATATTTGAAAAAAGCAAGATATTAAAAAGAACAGTTTTATAAATTAATTATAATCTAAATAATAAAAAATTCATTTTTTAAATTTAAGAAAGAATATGTTATTTTTTATTTAATTTTATATATGTTATTTTTAAATCGAATATAGTAAACTAAAAATACATATCTTATCCAAAATAGATCAAATATAGTTCACAAATATTTTGGACTCTTAACTTATCATATAGAATCAAATACCTAAATAATAAAATAAAAAATTATGAATATGTAGCTTCGTTTTTCCGCCAGCATGCTTTGTTCCGCCAAGTGCTGTCGACGTATCGCACTCATGTTTGTCTCTCTTTGTTGTAACTGTGGCTCACTCACACTGTTTGCTTTCTCCTGTTCATTTCTCTCACATTGAGTTTCATTTTCTCTCTCACATTTGTATCTTTGTTTAGAGATTCCTTACGTTTTGAATCTTTTGATATTTGAAAAAAGCAAATATTAAAAAGAATAATTTATAAATTAATTATAATCTAAATAATTAAAACGTTATTTTTAAATTTAAGAAAGAAATGTTATTTTTTATTTAATTTTATAATATGAATTATTTGTGTAAAAGTCCTAATATCTTTTATACACAAAAGATAAAGGAGATTTTTCCGAGATCTCGAACAGCACCGGTGATTGGCAGGCGGTGGGGGGGTGGGGTTTGATCATGCTTTTGCAGCGAGGAGCGTCGGTTGGGTCTCTTTAAAAGAAAAGAAAAGGAGGAGAGAGACGGGTTAGCAACAATAAGGGTTTTATAAAGAAAGGAAAAGACAACAGTGCGTTTGGCATGATGGAAATGGGAGGGTTTGGGAAAACTGTTTTTAATAAATAAAAAATTACTTTATTTTAAATATAATACCCAATCAAGAAGGTATAAAAAAATAACTAAATAACATTTAAATGAACTAAAAACACAAATGAAATGAACCATAAAAAATTAAATGAGATTGAGCCTTGAAACAACTGAGATATGAGACTAGGAGTCGAGGGAAAACAACGAGTATGGCATAATATGTGTATCAGATAGAGCTTAACTCATGAGTTATAAATGTACAAGCATAATAAGTGAACTTTGATATATGAAACCCAGTTCTCGACATAGCAAGCTTAGGGCTGGCCTTACAGGCTCTAAGCCTTTTTAACTATTTTTATTTTTTTAAAATTTTTTTAATTAAATAAAAAATTACTTTATTTTAATATAATACCCAATCAAGAAAGGTATAAAAAAATAACTAAATAACATTTAAATGAACTAAAACACAAATGAAATGATAGAAGGTAATAAATAATGGATGGCTAAGCCAACAAACACCCAATAAAAATTAAATGAGATTGAGCCTTGAAAAACTGAGACATGAGACTAGGAGACGAGGAAAGGAAAACAAAGAGTATGGGCATAATATGTGTATCAGATAGAGCTTAACTCATGAGTTATAAATGTACAAGCATAATAAGTGATAAAAAAGACTTGGGAGACTGATGACAATGAGTATCAACTAGTCGAGCATTGTTGAGATTTGGTTCTTGGGAGGGAGTACTATCAGAATGAGCAATAGGAACGACTGAAGAGTGAGCAAAAACAGGAGCATGAATGACTTGTGAGTTACAATGACAGGGACGAGGACGGCGATGTGATGACTTACTGAAAAATAAGGACAACTTGTAATGAAGGAAAAAAAAGAAAAGGAAGAAGAAGAAATTGAAAGAAGATGTAAATGTTGAACTGAATGAATATTTATCATGAATCTAAATGATTAGGGGAGGGATTTAAGGTTGTATTTTTTTTAAAAAATAGCAACCAAGGATTCTATATGAAATTTATATTAATTAAGAACCAATTTATCAAAAATCTGAATGAAAAAAATGCTAATGAAAAACATGAACTGTTGTGTTAATTTAAAATGAGTTGTTATTAAAATCTAAATGAATACTTATTATTCGAATTCACAAGTATTCACTCAAATTTTAATAACAAGTGATCCTTGGCGGATATAATTTTTTAATTAGTGATTCTTCATTGTTATTTTTTCCTTTTTTAGCCTTCCATCCTCAGTATATATAGGCTGACATGTGATGTGGAGTAAGATTTAATTTAATTTTTTTTTCACCCCTTCCCTCTCATCTCTTCGACTTCTCCTATGGGACCTATTTGGATGCTCAGCATGGAGCCCACTAGTGTGATGAAACTTGAATCATCTAAAGTTTAATGTAAATGATTTAAATTTAAAATATTATTTTATTTTATATTTATTAAAATAAAAATTTATAAAAATTGTAAAATAATTTTAATATTTTTTATTTTTAATATGATCTAGATTCGATTTCGAAGATCTAATTTAATATTAAAATTTTTATAATTGCTACATATTGACTATTTAAATATACTTTATATAGTTCATATTAATATCAATATATTGTAATTATAAAAAAATTAATATTAAATTAGACCCTTTAAATTAAATTTAAACTTGAATTAAAAAATTACTATAATTATTTTATAATTTTTATAAATTTTATTTTAATAATATAAAATAAAAATATATTTAAATCGAAACTGTCGAAATCAAAATTTGGAAAATTCAAAGAGAACAAAACGAGCAACGAAGAGCAACAGAAAGAAATTTTGAGACAAAAACATGAGAGCACAATTCAGCAGATGCGCGAAGGACCTTATGACTGGGCATGAATTGAAATAGAATGCATAATGAGATTTAAAGACAAAATGAGCCTCCTTAATGGATGATTAGGAACACGGGCGGAACCATCTTAGAGTTATGAGGGGGCCTATTTTAAAACTTAATATATGTGTGTATTTATATTTTATTTCTTAAAAATAATTTTATAACTTATAAAATATCATTAAATGAAAAGTTTGTTTGATACTCCTTCTGTTAAAAAATATAAAAATATTTTTGAGAAATTAGATATTTAAAAATATAAATATTTTAGTCTTTTGAAATATAATTATTTACCTTTTTTTTAAAATGACCCTATTAATAAATAATTTTATATTTATTATAAAGTGTTTAATAGGTGTAAATATGAAAAGATAGGGTTAGTTTAAAAGTAGATAACTATTTTATAAAGGTGATATTCAATTAAAAATGCCTTATATTTTGAATGGAGAGTGTATTATATAAATATTTAAAAATCCATATTTTTAAATTTATAATTTTTAAAAAACATCCTTTAACATAACTTGTAACTTTTTTAGAAAGAATATTAAAGATCTAGCCAAGATGTATTTTAACGGACCTTAAAAATAATTATAATAAAAAACTAAAAAATTGAAATGACCCGGGTGCATGATATATTCATATCCTCGCAAAGAGATATGATCATATGTCAAAATAACAATATCACCCATCATCATAATAAGCTTTTAACTTTCCGAATAATAATGATTTGGGCCCACCGTCTTTATTAGCTTCACCTACTACTTCCTTCGTTCTCGTGATTTTTAATTATAGTACATATTCATTAAATTAATTCCTTCAATCTTTTCACAAGCCTCTTTCCCTCCAAATTAATTCACTTTTTTCCTTCCTTGAAAATTTTGGCCATGAAGTTAATTCAGTCACCAATCATAACATAGTTCTGCCCTCATTAGGAAGTTAATTCAGTCAAAGTCTTCAATATATATATATATATATATTCTTTTTAAATTTTGGAGAGCACATGGGTTTTTCCACCTAGTTCTATTGAGATGATAATTGATATTCCTCTTATTTTTTTCATAAATTATTATTATCAATCTCATCAATATTAATGTAAAAAATAAAAAAAATAAAAGTATGTAAAATTTTAAATATATTTCTATATAATAAATTTAAAAAGTGATATTATATTATTTTTTTATAAAAGGATAATTTTAAAAATATTTTTTAAATATTACTTAAAAATTACATCATAATTTATTAAATTAAATTAAATTAATTTTTTTAAAATGTGCCTTGTGAATGAAAATGAAGGGATTATGTAACATGGACCACAGCTAATCAGTAGATTTTACCTTGTTTTTCTTTTTTTAATCTTTTGTTTGGAAATAGAAACAAGAGCTATGAAAGTGATTGATGGGAGGAGGAAAAGGACGGCACAGAAATTATATTGCCAAGAAGAGAGAGCACAAGCAGATGCAGAGAGGAATGAAAGAAGAATAAATATAAATATTAAGATGAAGAACTTGTAGCTGAAATATAAATAAATAAATAAAGAGATGAGCGATAAATTGAGGGGACCTTGTTTGGGTTTCATATTTAATTCTATTTACTCCCACGGGTGCCATTTTTTAGGGTAAAATATTTATTTGGCACTTAAATTATAGACCTAGTGATATTCAGAATTCTAAACTCATTTTTCATACTTTTTAAACCTTAAACATTTAAAATTGTCACAATTTTTTATTACACTTTAATTATTAGTTGACTAAAAAAGTTATAAAAAATAACTTCAAAATTATAAAAATGAAATAAAAATTATAAAAAAGAATTCAAAAATTACAAATTTCAAAATTTTTCTGGCCATGCAAAATTTACATTCAAATATAATTTTTTTAGTTCTATTTTGATTAAAATGTTTTTCAAGATTGATTTTTCAATACCATAAAAGTAATGGTATTAAATAATTTCATGTGGGATGGGATTGATCCATAATAATTAAATAGAGCCAAAAAAAAGTTGAGTTTTTTCAATTCCGTTACCAACCTCAACCCCTTAATACTCAATACTCCTTGCTCCCAAATTATAAAATAACTTTAAAGTAGTTTTATTGTTTTAAAACACAAGATACTTTGAAAAAGTAAGAGAAGTGAAATGATAATATGAGCCTTTTTGAATTTTTATAGTTTTGTTTTAAAAAAATAAGTTTATAAAGTATTATTATTGAACTTTATTGATCTGGGTTATCTTGTCTTATAATTTGACACTGAAGTTTATAATTAGTAATAAGTATATTAAATATATAAAGTTAAGTATATAAGTTATTTCATTATAAAATTACAATCATAATATGTTATATTAATTTAATTTTATTATTATTTTCTAGGTCATTATAGTTCTCAATAGTCCAAATATGAATATATGTTCAGCAACCCTATTTTTCTTCCCAAATCAAGTTTATGGTCAAATTTCCAGAATATGATAAACAATATTAATGTCACTAGAATTGTAAATACTCTATTTTGTCCAGACATTTTTTTTAAATTTAATAAAAATAATAATAAATAAACAAAAAAATAAAAATAAAAAAATAAAATTTAATCCTTTTTAGGATTATATTTTAAAAAATAATTAATAGGGTTTAATTTTATTTTAGATAATCTTTTGTTAATTAAGCTTTTATTTCTTTTATTTCACTAAAATAATCAAAAAATATAAAAATGAAATTTAATCCTTTTTAGGATTATATTTTCAATAATAATAATAATAATAATAATAATAATAATAATAAATTAACAAAATAAAAAATCTTATTTAAATCTTTTAAAATCTCTCCCCAAATTATCTCAACCATTCAAAGATATTGGGAATCAAATTTTTTTAGGCTCAACTATTTTTAAATTTCTCTCCTTAAATCCTATTATTTTTCATTAAAAATAATAATGATAATATATTTTTTAATCTAATTTCTAAAATTAATTAAGAAAAAAAGAAAACATAATAATAATTAAAAATATATAAAATAAAAATAAAATAATCATGTAAGGGCCGAATGTCACAGCCCTAAAAGGGGCTTTTCCTCTTAATGCTACTCACGGGTGAAGAAACGCAAAGAGCATTTTCACCCTCAGCCTCAAAACTTGGCTGCACACAACAGAGAAAGCCAAAGAGCAAGGGAAAAGCATTCAGGAGATACACATGCGTAGCAAGAAAAGACAAAACAAAGAAAGAAAACCAGAATAGCGCACACACAAAAAACACACAAGAAGATAGCCATGCAAAGACACACACTCACGCGGGCAAAAAAAGAGATGAAGAAGACGTGCACGGCAGAAGAGAAAAGTGAGAGATGCACATGACTGAAAGAGAAGAAAAACAGAGCACAGAGGGAGAGATCGAGAGGATAAAAGAGAACGGGAAAGCAGAGATGAGGGAGAAGAGAAGGAGACGAAGAAAACACCAGTGAAGGAGAAGAAGAACACAGCTGACGTAGAAAACTAGATGAAAGAAAAGGAGGAAAACTGGAGACGAAAGGCACAGAGGAAAAGAGAAGAAAAATAGAGCACGAGGATGAGAGGAAAGCCGAGGAAGGAGAGAGCACCAAGAAGGAGAGTAGAGGATTGAGAAGAGCGAGGGGCAGATCGAGAGAGAAGTCTAGAAGGAGAAGAAGTTTGAGAAAGAAGAGAGACCGAAGGAGAGACAAAGAATGAGAGGTTTATAGTAATGCATGTAATTGAGAGTAAATTGTGTAGATGATAGCGATTAAGTATTTAAATATAATAATTGGCACTTTTGGTCAATAGAGGAATTGACTATGAATGCCAATTTTATGTAGATTCTAGTGTGTGACGTACGAATTACAAGAAAGGAGCTTGAATAGGGTTGAAGTTACACGGGTAACCTTTTCTATCGAATAGAAAGGTTGAGGTAACCATATAGTTTATTATATTTATTAACTATTATAACTGTAAAGGAGTGAATACTAAATGATAAATTATGAATTTATGAGTTTTATGCATGATTGTTATTGAAATGGTTTTAGCATGAACTTTGGATTGTGAAATGAATTTAAAAAGCTATTGATTTCAATGGATATATACATATATGATATGGAAGTATATATGTTGTTGAAATGTGAATAAGTAGTGGAAATTGTGAAAGGGCATGATTATAGGTAGAGTTGGTAATTTAGGCTAAGCCCGACGGGCCAACCCGAACCCGCCTGAAAAATTTAGGCCTGAGCCAAAATAAAATAATAATTTTTTATTGTTCGGGCCAAGCCCGATCATTTTTTTTAAATATATATAATATAATAAATATTAATTGTTTTTTAAGTTTTATATCATTTTATTTTAAAATACCATATATTTGAGTGTATTACTATAGTTATTTTAAAAAAAAATAAAAATATTATATTTTCCTATTTTTATAATTTTTAATCAAATAAAATATCTCAAATTAATAATTAAAATATATTTTAATATTAATTTTTATACTTTAAGACTCAATCTTTTTTTTAGAAAAATTGAGTCATATACACCATTTTCTTATCCAAAAAATTATATTTTATATTTTTATAAAATAAGATAATTAATTTTAAATTAAAAATAATTTTAAAAATAAAATTTGGGCATGTACAAATTTTGACTCTACTACTAAACAAACATAATAAATAAACTAATAGTTTTAGATAATTATTTTATTATCATCCACATGAGACTTAGTTAAAAATTAAGAATGAACTAAAGTAAATACCCTTTGTATATAGAACTTAAACAATATAAAAGGTTAAAAAAATTCAAAAAAATATTATTTTATCCATAATTAAATGATTTTGTTTTATATAAATAATGATGCTATTTTCTTATATTCTTAAAAATAAAAAGTACAGTTTATCTAATAGTTGTTAAAAATTTTGAATTAATTAGGACAATAATTTTAAATTAGTGGTCTAACTGTAGTTGAATTGAGATTAACTTGATCATAATTAAAATAATATGATTCAATTAAAATATATAAATATTTTATATAACCATGATAAGGGAAATATTTAAATAAATAAGACATCAATTTATAAGTAAAGGAAACATTCATGAATAAATTGCACATAATACAATAAAATAGTAATAGAGCTACTTAAGTACTTAACTACAAATTTAATAAGCTATTATTTTTTATTCCTTTTAAGTTAAAAAAATATTTTATGCTTAATAAAATTATTTAAAAATTAAAATTGATTAAAAAATAAAAAATATTTTAAAAAAAGTTTTAAGTATTCGGGCCGACTCGAATAAGCTCGAAGCCCGAAGCTGTTAGGGCCGGACTTAGCTATATGGGTTTTTTAGAAAGAGTAGGATTCTTTAAGTCCGACCCAAATAAGCCTGGCCCGCCCAAATTATCAGCTCTAATTATGGGGGTAAGAGTTCACCTAAGATTTATAGGGATGTGTGTGTGGAGATATGTGAGTGAAAAATTTATATGGTTGGGCTGGCGCCATGGGACATCTGGTACAACATTATATGGGCTATTACCATAGGTAATTCGGTGCAGCATATTATGAGACTGTTACCATAGGACATTCGGGTAGTCTGACAATTCCCTAGTGCCCATTAAGGTACGATTTGGAGTTAACGATGCCTCTATCACAAGTGTGTGAAGAGGGAAGCCATGGTTTGTAGATGGATTAGATTATCTTTGGCCGGGTGTTTCTACCATCGAAAGTGAGCTCAAGTTAACAAGTGGTTGATTCAGGAGAGCCTATGGTTTCATGTCAGGGAGTATTGGAGGTTCAGTAGCTAGATGATCATGCTAGTGTGTATTTGTGTGAAATTGCTTTGAAAAGATGAATCATTTCATATTTTGAAATATACGTGATATTACCTTAGTTTTTATACTTTTAGCATTGTTATTTGTGGTAGTAGACATTTAATGAACTATATTTGGTTACTCAAATTTTTATCTCACCTATAGTTATTTATATTTTTCAGGTTCTAGTACTAGCGGGTTAAAGAGAAAGGATATAGGCTGAGTTGACATCTCTCACCTGAGTCCTTGTAAGATATGGTGTAATGATTTGTAAATTATTAGCCAAAAATATGTATAAGTTGCCTTAGGAATTGAGCATTTGTATATTGTGGTAAATATTGTGTTTTGTGATTTTAAGATCCCTAGCCCTTGTATATGTGGGAATGGGGAAATGACTGGATGGGCTAGGGGATGAATGTAGTTGTGTGTGAATATGAGATGTGTGGAGAATATATGTGATGATTTGGCCATGTATGAGATAAAGAAATAAAAATGTGATTATGGTCCAAAGTGTGAAATGGGCAATTTACAGGCTAAATATGTGTATGTGTGTTATATTGTGCATGTGTGTGGTCAAGGTTTGAATTGAATAATTGAAAAGTGAAGTTAAGTACTACATTTGGGAACTACCTTTCATGTGGAGGATTTATAGTGATAAAGTACTTAAGAATGTGTTGATGATTGTAATGTGTCTTCTATACTTAAATTTTGTCATTCTTATACATGTGAAGGACATTTTAATGCCAAAAGAACATCTATGAAGATATTAGATTGTGGACTTTATTGGCCATCTTTGTTCAAAGATTCTTTTGAGTTTTGCAAAAATTGTTTAAAATGTCAAAAAGTCTTAAGTTGGAGCAAAATATATGAAATGCCTCAAATGCTTATTCTCTTTTGTGAAATATTTGATGTTTAGGGTATTGATTTCATGGGACCCTTTCCTTCTTCATTTAGGAACAATTATATCTTGTCATGTGTTGATTATGTTTCCAAGTGGATTGATGCTATACCTACTCATACTTGTGATGCTAGGGTTGTTGTGAAATTTCTCAAATCTTTCATTTTTTTATAGGTATAGAGTCCCTAAAGCATTAATGAGTGATCAAGGCTCACATTTTTACAATAAAGTGATGAAGGCTCTCTTAGTTAAATATGGGGCCAAACACAAAGTTTCAACACCTTGTCATCCCCAAACTAATGGTAAAGCCGAGATCTCCAATAGGGAAGTCAAAGCCATTCTTTCAAAGGTTGTCAACACAAATAGGACTGCTTTCAAGACACCTTTAAGGATGTCCCCTTACTAGCTTGTTTATGGGAAAGCATGTCATCTATGGGTTGAGCTTAAGCATAAAGTTTATTGGGCAATCAAGAAGCTCAATGTCAATGAGGAGCTTATGGCTAACAAGAGATTCCTTCAAATTTAAGAATTGGAAGAGATGGGACTTTATGCATTTGAAAACTAAAGGATTTATAAGGAGAACAAAGCTCATCCATGATCAAATAGTTCTTAGAAAGGAATTCCATGTTGATGATCTAGTTCTCTTGTATCACACTAGATTTATTCATAAGACTGATAAACTCAAATCTAAATGGGAAGGTCCTTTCCTTGTAACTAAAGTTTTTCATATAGAGTGCTTTAACTTCTTCATAAGCCATCATCATCCACTTTGCAAGTCAATGGACATCTTTGCAAGCTCTTCAAGAAGGGCAATGAAGAAGCTAAGGAGAAGCACAACTTCAAGCCACCTTGAAAAGCTTCAAATGTTGTATCTATCTTTGCTTATTGCTTGATTTTTGTTTGTACACATAGCACACAAGTGGATACACTTTTTGGTATATGCTTACTGCCATTTTTTCACACATGTAGAGCACTTTTCTTGTATGTGTTTGTGCTTTGTGTAACTCTGGTTCAAGCATAAGTGTGGGGGGGTATAACCAAACTCATTAGTTTATAATTTTTAGTTTTATTTCTCTTGTTATGTTTGGTGTTAGGAAATAAATTGTGCCTTAATTTTTGGTGAGTTTGGTTTGGTCAAGTTGCCATTTTTAGGTGATTATTTGGTTGTTTTGTTTTGAAATTTGAAAAAAAAAATATCACATTTTATAGAGCTTGACAGTTTTCTATTTTCAGTTTTTCTTCCCTAACTTTAAAAATTTGTTGGAAACGATTCTAGAGGAGTTTTAACCTAAAATTTATTTCATTTGAAATCTACATATCTTATATTTAATTTAAATTTAATTTGGTCAATTTTAGAAGTGAGGAGTGTTATATTCATATTCTATAAACTATCAAGGTCCTGGGAGACTTTACAGAAGATCTTGAAACCTGAAGGAAATTTTGAGTCAGCATATCTATCACTTTCTTTGTCCAATATAATTGGTTCTAGTTTCATATTTCTCCTTATTGTCTTGGCTCTATTTCTTATTTTTATAATTTTCTCTGATTTTGTCTTTATCATGTTAAAAAATTTGTTGGAGTCTCATAAGGTCCTCTAGATGAATTTCTATTTCTCGCAAAACTGTGGACCATTTTGTTAAAAAGTTTGGGAAGAATTGGGAAGGATTTTTGAGCTGAAATTTATATATCATTTTCTTATGTGTGTCACTATCTCTCATAAAATTTTCATGGGAATTTCTCGTGTAGAGCCTCTATTATAAAATCCATAAGATCACTGTCCCTAGAGAGATATTTTTAGCATTTCCAGAATAGTCACAATTTTGGTATTTTGGGTCCTATGATTTGTTTCTCCCAAAAGGAATTTCTCATACACTTTTCATGCATTCTTTCAAGGCAATAGTGTCTTAGGACATATTTGAGCATACATTGAGGACAAAGCATGGTTTAAGTGTGGGGGAGAGCATTAAAATTGGTTTTCTTTTTGTTTTTGTTTTGAAAATTTTTTTGAAAAAACAAATTATAAAAATTCTCTTTTGATTTTTCTTGGAAGATTAAAAATTTTGTTTTAGATTTTGAAATATGAACTTTTGAGATGATATAGCCCTAATTTTTGTATTTTATGAAGCAAATTTATTATTAGAGTGTGTGCATTTGATTAGAAAAAGCAAAAATTAGCTAACATGGAAGGAGCTTTCAACCAATGAGAGTTATGTCTTTAGTAATTGCACCCTCTAGAACTTGTCTTTCCTCTTAATCAAGGCTACATCGTTGCATTTGTTATAGAAAAGATGATTTTGGCATGCCAATAAAAAGCACGAGGCCTTTTAGCTAACCCTAATGTGATTGATTATCCCTTGTTAGCCAATTTGAGCCTTTCTTTTGTTTCATTCATTTTAAAACACTATCCTTTTGTTTCTCCATGGATTGCGTGCACTCTTTTATAGTGTTCTTTAATGTACTTAATTTTCCTTGGTTTAACTTAGTGGATAAACTCATTCCTTCATCATTTTCTAACATTTATTCCATTTTCTTGAAGGAACAAGTTGTCATTTTATGTGACTCTTATCTTTGAACCCAAGATATTTCATAGCTTTTGTATGAGAGAAAAAAAGATGGAAAGGAATGGCAAGAAAAAGAAGAAAAAATATGTGAAAATGAAGAAATAGAAAGAAGGAGAAAGAGCAAAAGAAAGAAAAGAAAAGGTTGCCAAAAAAAATAAAAAAAATAAAGAAAATTGATAGAAGAAAATAAAGGGAATGTAAAAGCAAAGTCAAGCAAAAATGTGAGGATTTTCTTGAGTTATAAGTTATTTTATTACTTTATTCCTTGTTCTATCATATCCCTCTCATTTTCATTATTCACTTGAGTTTATATCCACTTAGTTAAGATTCAAAAAGTTTTGAACATTGTTGCATGCTTACATTGTGGCCAAGGCATGGTTTCTTAAGCCAAAACCCTACCCTTTCACATGTAATCCAAGTATATTGTAACATCATGAATTTTAATCCCAATAACTAGTTGCTAATTAGGGGTAAATCATTAATTAGTGAATTAATTGAGGTTTGGATGTTGAGTCGATGTTTTGCATTGTTTGGGTGTTGTGTTGATAGGATTGAAGGGTATAAAGACAATTCGGAGCATAAGGTGCGAGCACAAGTAAGATTGAACTTACTGTGCCATGCATCACGACACACCATCCAAGGATCACTTAAAGCTGATATGATCAGCTCGTGAAATCAGAAGTAAAAGTGTGAAAAACTCATCTAGAAGGGTGGAGATGTTTAGCTCTGATAGGGCAAGCAATATCTAGAGCTCGAGAGTCTGCTTCAATTAATAACTTGCTGGATAAGTGTTGTGCAACCCTAAGCTTCAATTCTACCCCTTTTTCATTGAATTTTATCAGTTGAGAAATTAAATCATGAGATTCCAAGGTGTTGTAATCTAAAAAAAGGTTTAAAATAGGATATCAAACATAGAACTAAGGTTTTATGACTAGTATGAAGTTGAATGATTGAGCTTTGAAGATTTAAGCTCATTTGGCCTAAGAAAGTTAGGTTAAAGGAAGAAATTGGTTGAATAAATGTGCTAGAAGGTTGTTATGGTTGTTTGAGTGGCTTATAAGGTTAATGACTATAAATAATGGATAAGTAAATTAAAAAATGTTTAATTAACTACTTCATGTGTTAAGGGATTCAATTTAGCCGAATCAATATCTATGTTAAGTGTTGAGAATTGATTAAGGGGCATTGTGTTATGTAAATTGAGCACCTGTGAAGTTGCTCGTGAGAATTGTGCCCCTAGGAACTTAGTGTGTTTGGTAACTCTTAATAGTAAGGGTTAAAGGTAACAGGAGTAATTCTTTTACTTGTTTGTTTATGAAATTGTTTGCAAATATTTTAATATAACTACATGCATTGTGTTATGAAACTAATGTAGTAGCAGCATTGCAAAAGTATATGCATACGGGTGTGTGAGTATTGATTGAAATGAATTTGAAATGGCACGTGCACTGACATGAATCACATCCACGAGATATACCCTGGATTATGATAGGGAGATATGGCTCTACCGTGAGGAGGCCCAGGAAGTCCTGATGATCCAGAGCGTAGAGCTTGACTCTATAAGGATGGACCCAAGAAAAAAATCCTGATGATCTAGAGCGTAGAACTTGCCTCTACCATGACGAACCTAGGATATTGAATGATCCATAATGTTACCTTAGACTAGGGTAGGGGGTCGTGGTCCTACTTTGTATAAGGCTGGAAGTCCTAATGATCTAAAGTGTAGAGCTTGACTCTGCCATGACGGATCTAGGAGACTACTCATACACAAAGAGGATTACCTAGTCTGAGCAGTGGGATGGTGGGCCTTGTTCCTTGTGATTGGAAGTCCTGTTCGAGCGTAGAGATTACTTTACCAGGGAGAACTAAGAATGCATTGCATGAGTATAACAAAATTGATGAGAATGACTTCTGTATATGCATATGATATTGCTTTTATTAATACACACGCTATTTTATTGCTTGTTTATGATTTTTCTTACTAACTAATAATTAGGGGTTACCTTCGAGTTACTGGGACATATGTCTCACTCTATTATTTTTGAACAATAGGTGAAGAGAGCACAAAAAGGCCGGGAAAGGAAGTGAGGAAAGAGTAGCCTCACTTAGTAGTGGTATGACTACCATTTGAATGAAATGAATGTATAAAGTTGTTTTAGAGTTAAGTTACTATCTAAGATGCATAAATGTATGTGAATATGAGAAAGTGAATCATGCTGTGAATCTTGTTTGTTTATATATATAATGTTGCATTATGCTAAGGGTGCCCTAATGGAGGGTGCATAGGCTTAAATGCTAATCAAGCAAGTATATGTTATGTTGTAACTTGTTCCACTTGTGTATATATGTGATGATTATGTGTTGATTGTAAATTGTATTGTTATGTGAGAACCTAATACAAATGGTGAGAACTTGACATAAATGGTAAGGTGGATCCCTATTTGGAAGAGTTGAGTATATTTATGATTCTTGACCATATGGTGAGGCGGAGCCCCATATGTAAGAGTCGGAGGATTGAAAGTGGAACAAGTCTAGTTGTATATGTGTATTTCTCATATAAGACTACAATTGTGTAATGTGGCATTGAGAGGCCAAAGTGGGCTATTGATGTGATATATGTGATATGTAATGTTAATTTACGTGGTCCTTTGGACTTGGTTTAAGGCCCGAAGTGGTCTAATGGAATAAGGAATGAGAATTGAGCACTTGGGGTGTAAGTTTTTGAAAGAAAAAGTGACTTTTTGCTCCTAGATATGTAATTTTAGATCTGACCATCAGATAAAGTCCAAACTTATTCCATTAGATAGTATATGTTGTAAGCTTCGTGTGGATGCTTGAACCACTCCAATCAGATGTTAGGTGTGAAAATGGTGCACGTCAGAAGTTCATCATTTTTGCTAATAAATGAAAGCTAAAATTTCAGACTAGCAATGTCAGAAATAGAGCATATGGCTTTGTGCCACATGCCGTGGCGCATGTGTTGCACACCACGGCACACAGCTCATTTTCAGAGTAGGAAGTTATGTCTTTTTAAGTCCTTTATCTTTAAGAAGTTGGGATCCCGTGATTTGAAAACAAATATAGGGCTATTACTTTGATTTTGATTTATTGATTGTGTGATGGGAATGGTAAAACTCAAATTGAGTCAGGACTTTACATATATCCTTTTGATAGCCACATTACATCTATAACAAAGACTAATTAATTCTTGAGAACATTTGCAAAATTAGTAATGGAGAGGTAGTGTAACCTCCTCTTATATATTTACTTAATATATGAGAAGATTATGGTATTACTACTACCTCTCAAAAATCATAATAATCAAATTTCATTTCAA
Source organism: Prosopis cineraria (assembly GCF_029017545.1). NCBI lineage: Eukaryota > Viridiplantae > Streptophyta > Magnoliopsida > Fabales > Fabaceae > Prosopis > Prosopis cineraria. Next base: position 31,868,956 of record NW_026555337.1, on the reverse strand, counting down.
AAGCTTTAACCAAAGACTTATTTTATAAAATCAATCAATTCACAACACAATTAGAGAAAAACATAGCGAAAGTAAATCATACACTCCTCAAATATATAGTCGACATAACCTATCAGCATTCCTATTCGAATTACATGCATTTCATCATAAAATAAAAATAAAATTTGGTTCGTACACTGCCGCGTACGGTCCGTGCACCGTGGTATATGGCACAATGCCACATGCTCTCCTTTTCTATCCCATGTACCACGGTATGTGTCACCATGTGCCATGATGTGCTTGTCCAAATTTTTGTTGTCAAAAGACCATGCACCGTGATATGCCTGTCCAATTTTTTGCTGTAATTTTGACAATAAAAATGATGAACTTTCGACATGCGCTGTTTTCACATACGACATCTGATATGAGTGATTCAAGTACCCACATGAAGTATAGCTCATATATTAACTAGTGAGATAGATTTAGACATGATCTAATGGTTGATCAAAATTTGGACACCCGAGTGCGAAAAGTCACTTTTTCTAAAAATTTTGCACACCCAAGTGTTCAAAACGATCCCTTTCTCTCATTAGATCACACTAAGCCTTGAAATAAGTCCAAAAGGATTTAATACATCTGATTGACCATAATTAATCACCATCATACTCATATATTAAAATTTGACCCCACTATGGCTAATTTTCACAATTCACTAATTTCACATACTATACCATTTCTTGACATAACTTAGCCCATTTGGCTATTTCTCAACTTATACATATACAATCATATTCACAATACAATCTTAACCCCTAAATTACTTATTTTATCATAATTTATCCCTTGGCTTAAGATTCACTAACACAAACAACAATTTCAATACTAACATACTCAATCATAGCCCCTTTGATTCTCAAATAACACATATACACATAATCAGGCTTGATTTCACAAAATCTCAGTTCAATATATACATGCAACCCTATGGTGACTTATATACACTTATATATATAATCTTTCAATTTAGTTCATTAAACAACCTAAGAGTACACGGCTTTATGACTCAAGCTGGTCCAGATTCTCTTCCCTTGACTTAATCACTTTCTGGTCTTGTAAACATGTAACCATGGGGGTGAGATAAAAATCTCAGTAATAGAATAACTCACTCCTATTGACTATCACATGCAACAATATGAAATTAAATATAGTGTATCATCAAAACCTTATAAAATATCATTTATATCACATATCTCATTTCCTTTCTCAACTTTTCATCATATCACAACTGATTCCATGTTATCTCAAGATATTTCATCATATCACATAACATACTAACATAATCTCTACCAACTGAATCTTCAAATCACCCTGACACAAAATCATAGGCTCATCTTAGACTAATGTACACTCTCATTAGTTTTGAGCTCACCTACAGTGGTAGAATCACCCAGTCAAAGATGTTTTGACGCACAATACGGACTACGGTTTTCCCCAATACACACAATGGGGCGTTGTTGACTCCAATACCGCATCGTAAAGATACTAAGGAGTTTCTCATCTCTAACACCATACCTCAAAAGGCATTAAGGAGATCTTCTCTAGCACCATACCTTTCAAGACATTAAGGAGAATTGTTTCTAACACTACACCCTAAAGGGTACTGAGGAAACCTTGCCATATAGTCTTTATTATCTCCTACACTGAGGTGAACTCTCACTCTTATGATCATGCTTTCCCGAACCAGTTAAGGTTTCCATTTACCATTTCACACTTTCTTACATTATATATACAAATAATACTTTACAAAACACACAATTCCATACTTATTTCAACCAAAAGTCATTTCACAAACAACAATCACTTTATGATATAAAACATGTTTAGTTTGAAATTGTTTCATACACTACAGAGCATACAAATATACAATTACAATAAATAGTCAAACAAAGGAAGTTATTCAATTACCTCAACCCTTCTGTCACTAGAAAGATTACCCGTGGATTTCAACTATCACACAAGCTTTTCTCAAGCTTCCTTTCTCTATCCACGCGTCCAATATGTCAATCTGAACATATTTGGCACATTTTAGCCATTTACTTCATTTTGTCCAAAAACTCATTTTTACTACTTAGGGCTATATTCATCTATAAACTCTTTTTCCTTTATCCATTATAAGTCTATGACTACCCAATTACTACTTTACATCACCTCGATCAGTTTTATTTTACTCAAATTAGATTTTTACTCTAACTTTCTCTCTCTAAAAGCTAAAATTGAGCTTACAATTTTAAAGCTCTACTATTCAGCTTTAAACTAGTCATAAAGCTCTAATTTAACTTCTGAGAACCTTTTATTGCTATTAGGAAAGAATCAAACCCCTCAAATTCTATCAATTCAATTTCCTATAACTCATTTTCAAAGAAATTTGTGTAAAATGGAAGGTGAGAGTTATATGTAGCCTACCTGGCAAGTTACCTCTGAATCACCTTCCACCACTTCTAAATAACTTGTCTTAGCTTATCATCCCTTCTCCTCTCTCCTTCTTGTGTGTTTCTCAATTTTACTCCTCTGAAATTTCTAAAATTTCATGACTTATGAAGGCAATTTTTTGTCCATGTGCTGTGGCGAATGCAGCACAAGCCATGGTGCATGGCATAGTGAGATTTATTCTCACCACGTGTACTTGCTTCAACCCGAAACACATTCCTATCACCCATGTTTGTTCATACAACACACAAACATGTCAAAATACCAATTTATTATTTGAATCTCTAATCTCACACTAACTTCTACTTCACCCTAGATTAACCTTTAAACTTAGGATTCAGAAATTCAGGATATTACAGGTAGAGGAATTACAAGCCTATGGTAGGGTTCTTTGCTAATGTACATCAAGTGAAATGATATACCTTCAAACACTTGAGTGGATTGAGAGCAAACATTATACCCTTGTGAGACTTTATCTATGATTTTACATCTCTTTAATGGTAAATTTGTGAGGGATAATGTTTTTTAATTAGGGTAGTAACATCTTCTTTGTTTGCATGAAAATTTCCTTGAATTTTGATTTGATTTCCCTTGGCATTTCAATTGTGTTTTCTTCTTTTGTTTTTAGGCTTAAGGAATTGTGAGGTGATGGTATTATTTTGATTTGATTTTGCCCAGAGTACAAAAGAGTAGTGTGGGAGAATTTTGATAGGTCATATTTGTTATACACTTTTATTAGGCATTTAAGACCACATTTCATGGTAAGAAACCCTAAAATGTACATTATTAGTGTCAAATTAAGTTTTGGGCCCTAATAAGAAAGTGTGCATACTAGGAGTATTTTGGTCATTTTGCACTTTATTGGGAATTCAAGGGAAAATTTAGAATTCAATATGTGCATTAGTTTTAGGTTTGTTAGACACTTTTCTTAGCTACTTAGGACCATTTTTATATGTTAAGAGTCTCCACATGGACATAAAATGCACTTTTTTAAATACATGCATCAGGGGTAACTTGGACATAAACTGTACTTTTTTACCAAATTAGGGTTAAACTGGAGGTTTATGTCTTGTAATGAGCTAAGATTATTAGTCTAATTATTTTTCATTGATTCATCCTGGGTTAAGAGTTGTTAGAAAAATACAACATTTTAATGTTATCTCTCTAAGGGTTTCCAATTAGCCTTTGATTTTGGTTCAAGTCTTGTGAGGCTTTCATATTCATTTTTCCTTATTCATTTTAATACTGTATATGAATTAAATATTTTATATCTTAGTCTAATTAAATAAATTTCACATTATAGTTATTTGATTATTTGATTTAATAATGACTTAGGTGAATTAGTGTGACAAATGAAGACATAACTCAAGGCAATTTAAGAGAGCTTCTAAGAACATTATGGACGAAATTCAGACCTGGTTTGGCTTCAATTTGGTGTGATTTTCAAGGGTTATTAAGGCACAAAATATTTTACCATGCACTTGAACACAAGGGATCAAAGTTAGCTTCCACTTAGCTCCACTTGTTCAAAGATGGTTACAATGTGGTTGAGAAGCTTTAGAGGCAAACTTCAGATCTGAATTTGAGGTACGCTAGGAGTAAATTCCAAGACAATTAAGGAAACACAAGTGCTTAACATATCCATGCACATATGAGATTAGAAGAGCAATATTGCAATTATCATCCTAATTAACTCCCTCACTTGACCTAATAACTTGTTTTGAGTTTTGCGGCAACTTGTTTAGCAAGTAGCTCACCATATTTTCGTCCCAAACACATTTAATTAGGCTTAGGATCAGAATTTCAGATCATTCACTCATATTTTCATATTTCAAACTTTAAGTTCATCAAATCCTCTCACTTCTCTCTCTATACTTCTACTCTCTCTCCTCTATATCTCTCGTTTTAACCATCCAAATTTCACAAAACCACCACAATTCTCTTCCTCTTTTCTTCCTCCGCATAACCCAATAGCTTTCTCAAGGATCAAATCAAGCTTTCTTTGGTCAAAATCATGGTGAAGAAGACCATAATCTTGGATCTTCATCTTGTTCATCACTTAAAGATGCAAGGCTAGATTCTTGAAGGAGCTACTATGTGGAGAAATAAACCTTGAGTTTGTATTATTTTCTAGTTGAATTTGAATTTCTTCTCTCTACTTTTCTCTCTCTAGAATTTAAATTTTGTATGATTCATTGATCTTATAATCTCAAGTGATGATTTATTTAATTGAGAGAAACTTGTTACAACTTGGGTTTTGTTATGTCTAGCGCATAATGTTGGCCTCTTTAAGTTGTATCACAATCTTGATATAGCTTGATGAATTTAACATGTTTTTCTTGCTTGTCATAATCTTGCCAACTTGAATGCATGTGAATACCTTTATGAATCATAATCTTGAGCATGTTGATTCCTTCATATATGCTTGACCTAATTGACTCATGTTTGTAACACTTTGGTTATGCTTAACGCTAGTTTTGCTTTTGCTCACTCTAAGACCATAATCTTGGATTTGGTTTGGTCAAGGTATGTAATATAACTAAGTCACTAAAACCAAAGAGAGAAAAAACCAAACTAGTTAGGTTATAATCAAACAAAGATAGGTGATCAATTTCACATAGGAGTTCCTACTTTTAATAGGTTTACACACATCCACTCCATTCTCTCTAGAATTAGGTTCACACTAATACTATATTAGTGTAGCTTAGTATTATTTTTCTAGGGTAGCGACAACCTTAGTCAATATGGGACAATTTGGAAATGTTGCAATAAAAGAAGTTTTACAGGCAATGGTTTTAATGTTTCCTATTTTAGAATTTTATTGCAATAGTTGAAAATTGTTGCCTATTCCACCTTAAAGTACAGTTTTCAATTGTTATCAAATAAATGTTGCTTAAAGTAATGATCAATAGTAACACATGAAAACTATTGCTTATTCATGCATTAGGCAACACTTTTAAAATTGTTGCAAAATAAAGTGTTGCTAGAGGTAAAAAATATTGTAGTAAGGTGGCTATGGTGGTCAATCTCTAATTACCATGGTAGTGTATGATATTATAGTTAAGTTAGTGGAGTTAAATAGGCGATATTACACAAAGCACAACCAGCCCTTTCATCACCCGCAACCAAATCCTTTCTAATTAATTTCATCCACCTGCAGTTGAAGCACATACAAGCATTTTCAACTTTTCCTCCCACGACCAGATGTAACCAAAGGTGTGATTCTTCATCTTTTGGTGCGGTTTTTGTTCTTTTTGGCTCCCTTTCACTACAAAACACATAGTACTTAGTGAGGCAATATATTCTATTTTCTAACTACTTTTACGTTATAATTACTTCAAATTGGGAGTTAAATCATATCAGAAACAATGTATAAATTGGACCTATCACCCATATAATCTCCAAATGTACTATTTGAAAAATGAGTGACAATATTCATTATTTTATTCACATTATTTTATTCATATATAGTATTATATCATAAAAGTTTATTTTAATATTAAAAGAGCGAGATTGTTTCCCAGTTAAATAATTAAAAGTTTACAGCTCGCTAAAGAATATTAGTCTAGTTAACTAATAAGAATAAAATTCATCTGTGATGTTGAATTTGGTAAAGGCCTTTTACAAATCTAGTTAATTAAACATTACAAGATTTGTCTAATGACAATATTAATCTAGTTAATTAAACATGACAAGATATGGTCCTTTACATAACTCTTATAGACGGAGAGCCTAAAAATTCAATATTAATCATTAACCATTTAAAAGGCCGAATCATGTAATTTGAGTTGTGTAAAATAACTTAATTACAAAAAATCTTGTGGTCATTATTTTATATATAACGAGAGACTAAAGTTATCATTCTTTTACTGTTTGCTATGATTATTTCATGCCTTTCAACAGGCTAATTCCAGTTAGGATTATGAAAAGGTTATGTTTAGTGGAAACTAATTTAACTTTTATCATGTTTTTTCTAATAAATTGATAATATATACATAAGTTTTAAAAATATATCATTACATTAATTTTATATTAATTTATAATAAATCAATTTATTACATTAATTTTATATCAGTATCTTCCCTAATTACCCTAAAATTTTTAGGTCATTTAGATGTGAGAATTGATCTGTGGAAATTGCACAAGTGGACTGGATAGAAAGTAGAATTCCAGAATGTCCAATTTTGAAAGAAGGCTCTTCTTGACCATTTCTAAACTTTTCCCTTGTTTGTTTATGTGCTGAATTCACTTTGTTGTTTTAGTTGGTTTTGTTCTTGAGTGATTTTTGAGTTTGTTTACAATTTTAAAAAATAAAATATTACTTTTCATTTGTGCTTTGCTTGTGAGTTTTTGCTTGCTTGCATTGCAATTCTTTGTGTGTTTTGCATTCTTTGAGCCTTTGATTTTAAAAACCAGCTCTAGGTGTCTTTGTTTTTGCATTTAGTGTGTTTTTCTTGCTGATTTTTGTTCATGTTTCTCATTCATCTTTGCATACATTGCATGACCCGTGGGAAACCTAGTGAGCAAGTACCCATTGACCAAGAGATTGAGAGAACCTTAAAGAGGATAAGAAGAGAAAGAAATCCTATTGATAATCATGTCTTAGAGTCTTCAATGGCTACTCCTAATCACAACATTGATCTAGCTCATCTAGGGATGCTTGGGGATTTCACCAACGACCTAATCTTAACCCTAATGTCAATCTTATGCTTCAAAGTGTTCAAAACAATTTTAGGGTTGTCAACCAAGGAAATGGGGTAAATTTTAAAGGTCTAACACTAATTCCACCTTTGAACAATGCTGAAATCCATCCACCAAACCTAGGCAATAATGGGGACTTCATGTAAAATCATAACCATGCATCTAGGGAAGAAGTTGGCATGCATCATCGTCAAAATGATGAAATTTCCATTAGGCAACTTACTTCTCCTAATTAGAATACTAATCCCTATAGTTTGTACATTCCTCAACATGACCTATATGCTTAAGCATTCTTTTATTCAAGCATTGCCTAAGTTCCATGGTTTTCTCAATGAGGATTGTCATAGATTCTTGCATTCATTATATCTTGTGTGCAATGCCATGAAACTGATTGGTGCTTATATAGATGATGTTCAAGCTAGAGCATTTGTGTTTTGTCTTGAGTCTCATGCTAAAGAATGGTACATGAACTTTTCACCTCATGTTAAGGTACAAACTTGGGAAGAGTTGAGAGATATGTTTTTGAATAAATTCTTTTCATCATCTAAGCTAGCAAGTTTAAGAAAACAAATTATAAGTATGGTACAAAATTTTGATGAAAGTCTTTATGAGTTTTGGAATAGATTTCAATCTATGCCAGCTAGATGTTGACATCATCAAATCCCAAGTGAGCACCTTATTCAATATTTCTATGATGGTCTCATGCCTAAGGATAAGATGAGTCTAGATGCCACTTTTAATGGCTCCTTAGTGATATGTCTCCTAATAAAGCTTAGGAATTGATTGATAAAATGGCACAAAGTAGAGCTCAATATGGGGTGAGAGAATCTAAAGTAGCTTCAGTTGCTAATGGTTTATCTAGCTCACAATTAGGTGACCTTGCATAAAGAATTAGGAAGCTCATTTCACCCCAAATAAATGCAAATGTACACTAGTACAAAATATAAAATTTACGGGGCACTTTTTACATCGGTTGGAAGGCAAACGGTGTAAAAAATAAAGGCGGTGGTATTTTTGTAATTATCTTGAATTATGTAACACCTTTTACACCGGGTGTCCAGGCACCCGGTGTAAAAAGTATAGTTTTTACACCGGGTGCCTGGACACCCGGTGTAAAAAGTGTTCTTTTTACACCGGGTGCCTCCACCCGGTGTAAAAAATATACTTTTTACACCGGGTGCCTGGACACCCGGTGTAAAAATGTTTTTTAAATTCATTTCTCCCTTCATTCATCAGTTCCCTCGTCTCCTCCTTCTCACGCCCTCCCTCTCGTCTCCCCTTCGTCCGCCTACTCCCCCTCCCCCTCGTCTTCTCCCTCGCCGGCCGCCCTCCCCCCCGTCCGCCCAACCTTCCCACCCGTCCGCCGAGCCCCCTCCTCCTCCTCCCCTCGCCGCCCACTCCCCCTCCCCCTCGGTTCGCCCAGCCCCCTCCCCCTCGTCCGGCCGCCCCCTTCCCCTCCCCCTAGGTCCACCCAACCCCTTCCCTCTCCCCCTCGTCCCGTCGCCCCCTCCCCCTCCCACTCCCCCTTCCTCGGCTGCCTATCCCCTCCCCCTCGTCCCGCCACCCGTCCCCCTCCCACTCCCCCTTCCTCGGCCTTCCCCCTCCCCCTCGTCCCGCCGCCCACTCCCCCTCCCCCTCTCCCCTTGCCCACCCCTTCACTCTCTCGCCCCCCTGCCCCTCTCCCTCCCTCTTGCCCCCCTCCACCACTCCTTCTCCCTCCCTCTCAGTGTTGAGCCGTTGCTGCAGCTGCCACCACCCAGGTATGTGTTGAATATAAATTTTTAAATTTTATAATGTTTAAATTTAGTTTTTAATGATATTGATTGTTGCTGGGAGTGCTGTTAGTGGCTTCATAAAGCCTCAGGTTGTTGCATGTGATTCATTTATTTGGTTTAAAATTGTTAATTTTTTCGTGTAAAATTTTCTAAAACTTTTGGGAAGTCCAATTTTTAGGGGAGACTCTGTCGAAATTTTTTTTGAATTTATTCTTTCCTTTAATTTTTTTAAATTTAGTTTTTAATGATATTGATTGTTGCTGGGAGTGCTGTTAGTGGCTTCATAAGGCCTCAGGTTGTTGTATGTGATCATTTATTTGGTTTAAAATTGTCAATTTTCTCTTGTAAATTTTTTTTAAAAGTCTTGGGAGATCCAATTTTTAGGGGAGATTCTGCCAAATTTTTTCAAATCTTAATTTAATTAGGAACTTAGTTTTTTAAAATAGTTTGAAGATAATAACATTAGTTATATTCTTTAGGAGGTGACATATGGATCGTAGTTGGATGAATGCTAGACGAACGAGTGACGAGTATGATAATGGGGTGAAAGAATTTTTGGAATTTGCTAAGAAAAATGCTGTTGACAATAGTGAAAGGTTCTATTGTCCTTGTGTTAATTGTTTGAATGAGAGGAGACTAGGTGTTCCTGAAATAAGAGAGCACTTAGTTTGTGATGGGATTTGCAAAAATTATACAATATGGATTTGGCATGGTGAACGATTGGAAAATTATAGTAACACATCTCAATGTGTGGGAGTTGATAATCTTGATGATGAAGTAGAAATGAATGAAGATCGATTAGAGGACATGATCTGTGATGTTGGGGAAGAGGCTTTTGAACGAGCACATGTGTATGATAACTTGTGCACTGACGCAGAGAAGCCTCTATACCCGGGGTGCACTGATTTTAGTTTGTTATCTGGGGTGTTAAAACTAGTTACCTTAAAGGCAAGAGCTGGGTGGAGTGATCAAAGTTTCACATGGTTGTTAGAGTTACTTCAAATAATGTTTCCGAAGGGCAATGTACTACCAAATCGTTATTATGATGCCAAGAAGATCTTGTGTCCAATGGGTATGAAGTATAAAAAAATACACGCATGTCCTAATGATTGTGTGTTGTACAGAAAAGAGCTTGAAGGGGAGGAGAAGTGTCCGAAATGTGAGGCACCACGGTACAAAGAGAAGGGGGCTCCTACAAAAGTCTTATGGTATCTTCCAATTATACCAAGGTTCAAGCGTTTGTTTGCAAATACTAATGATGCAAAGAACTTGATGTGGCATGCAAATGAGAGGATATCTGATGGAAAACTTCGACATCCAGCCGATTCTCCTCAATGGAAGAAAATTGATCAATTGTTTCCCGAATTTGGCAATGAGCCAAGGAACTTGAGGCTTGGACTTTCTACCGATGGAATGAATCCTTATGGTAGTCTTAGTAGTATACATAGTTCATGGCCTGTTCTTTTGGTGATTTACAATCTATCACCTAAGTTGTGCATGAAACGGAAGTACATGATGCTATCCATGTTGATTTCGGGACCAAAACAACCGGGAAATGATATTGATATTTACCTAAGACCTCTGATTGAAGATTTGAAAGTGTTGTGGGAGGTAGGTGTGGAAATGTTTGATGCAAATCAGAAGGAGAATTTTAAGTTACGTGCTATGATCTTTTGTACTATAAATGATTTTCCTGCATATGGAAATTTGTCTGGTTATAGCGTGAAAGGTCATAAAGCTTGTCCAATTTGTGAAGAAAGCACAAACTACCATCAACTTCAACATGGAAGGAAGACAGTCTACCTTGGCCATCGGAGGTTTCTTAGACGAGATCACCCATATCGTAGATTGAAGAAAGCTTTTCATGGTCACCAAGAACACAATGATGCTCCGGATGCTTTGACTGGGGATCAAGTATATGAACGTGTGAAAAACATTAATATTGTCTTCGGTAAGACTAAAAAGAATACTGGTGCAAAAAGCATATGGAAAAAAAGGTCTATCTTTTTTGACCTCCCATATTGGCGCAATCTTGAAGTAAGGCATTGTATTGATGTTATGCATGTGGAGAAAAACGTTTGTGATAGTATTATTGGAACGCTTCTGAACATACCAGGTAAGACTAAGGATGGTGTGAATGCAAGATTGGATTTGAAAGAAATGGGAATACGGGAAGACTTACACCCAAGACCAGAAGGTAAACGAACTTATTGTCCCCCAGCCTCTCATACATTGTGCAAATCTGAGAAAACAAGTTTTTGTGAGTGTTTACATGGAATCAAAGTTCCTTCGGGGTATTCTTCAAATATTATGAAGCTTGTATCTGTGAAAGAGTTGAAACTGGTAGGCTTAAAATCTCATGATTGCCATGTCTTGATGCAACAACTATTACCTTTGGCTATTCGAGGCATATTGAAAGAAGATTTAAGACTTACAATAACCAGACTTTGTTTCTTTTTCAATGCTATATGCAGTAAAGTTATTGATCCCCGTAAACTGGAAGAGTTAGAACAAGAAGCTTGTACTATCTTGTGCCAACTTGAGATGCACTTTCTTCCTACATTTTTTGACATTATGGTTCACTTAATAGTGCATCTAGTAAGGGAGGTAAAATTGTGTGGCCCTGTTTATTTGCGATGGATGTACCCAGTTGAGAGATACATGAAAATACTGAAAGGGTATGTCAGAAATCCATTTCGACCCGAAGCATCAATAGTTGAGAAATATGTTGCTGAAGAAGCTATGGAGTTTTGTTCTGATTACTTGTCAAGTACAGAATCAATTGGACTTCCTAAATCTTGTCATGAGAAAAGGCAATATGGTCAAGGCACACGTGGAGTATCAGTGAAGAGCATGAATCATGATGAATTACAAGAAGCACATTTATATATCTTGAATAATATTGATGAAGTTAAAGATTACATATCTTCTCATAAAGAACTTTTAAAGGCAAAAAATTATCGAATGAGAATGACAGAACAAAAGTTGTTGAAAGAGCATAATAGGACTTTTGTGAATTGGTTCAAGCAGAAAATTTTGAATGAAAGTGGTGTTTCTGAAACAGTTAAATGGTTGGCTGGAGGTCCTAACTTTGATGTTATATGTTGGAGTGCCTATGATATTAATGGGTATTCCTTTTATACAAAGTCTTTGGATGAGAAGAGTACGGTGCAAAATAGTGGAGTTATGATAATGGCTGAAGCCGTACACTTTTCTAGTTCAAAAGATATGAAACCTAAACTAGCATCCAGGACTTACTTTGGGGTTATTGAAGAGATTTGGGAGGTTGATTATACAAAATTTAGAGTTCCTGTTTTCAAATGCAAGTGGGTTGACGTCAATAGTATTCGTGATGATAAGTTTGGATTTACAATGGTTGATCTTAAAAAACTAACTTTTGGAGATGAGCCATTTATTATGGCAGACCAAGCTAAACAAGTTTTCTATGTCACGGATCCAGCAAATAAAAATTGGTCAATAGCACTTAAAGGAAAAAGGATGATTGATAGTAATGACGATCATGAATCAAATTTTGATATTTCTGAAACTCCTAACTTCTCAAGTGGGCTACCAATTTTGGATGTGGTAGATGAAGTAGATGATGAACATGCCATAAGAAGTGATCACCATGAAGGGATATGGGAGAATATCCCTATATGAGTTTAGTTTTGAAATTAAAGTATGTTAATTTAGTTCAATTAAATTTATGTTGTGGGATTGTTTTTCTTAATTATCTTATCTTTGATTATTTTTTTAATTAATTTCATTTATTTGAATTAATAGGAATATGGAGAATCAAGGTGATGACACTCAGAGCCAATCAATTGGTGATGTTGCTCCTAGTGGGGAGCTAAGTCAGGGCACCCCTAGTGAGGAGCCGAGTCAGAGCCAGTCTGTGAGGAGGGGGAGACGTGGCACACGATTAAGAGATCTGACATTAAGTAGGAGTGCTGGGCGTAGGTTACCAATTCAATTTGACCGGAGATGGAATCCGATAGGGCCACATAAAGCCAAGTTTGTTAGTTTTCTTGGCCTCCTCTCGCGTACCAAGCCTCCTATTGTGTTTGAGGACTGGCTTGATGTGCCAGAACGTGTGAAGGAACAGATTTGGGAAAGTATTCAGGTAAGTAATTAAAAATTAAATTTTTTTATAGTTATATATTATTGGGCAATTATTGATTATTATCTTATGTCTTCATTGTAGCTCACATACGATGTTCCATCTAATCAAGATTGTCGACACAAATTGATTTCTTACTGTGGAACACGTTGGAGAAATTTTAAGACTGATCTTGCTAGAAGATATATCTTTATCGAGGTGCCAGAGGGTCAGGCTCGTCCCAATCCTCTTGATACATACCAGTTCCTTGATGAAGATACTTGGGAAGAATTTGTCAGGATTCGGACTTCTGAAAAGGCTATGGTTTGTTAACTTTTAATTTATTTAAGTTTTATTTAGATTTACTTTAATTATAAATCTAAAATTCAATTTATTAACAGGAAAAACGAGCTAAAGGGCGAGAAATTGCTCGGCAGAATCAATGCCCCCACACCTTATCTCGTGGAGGTTATGCTAGAGCTGATGATATACTGATGGCAGAGAAACAGAAGAAGAGAGAAGAAGAAGCCAAGTCTGATCCTTCCATACTCCTTTCTCCACCATCACCTGTCTCTCGAGAGGAGAAATGGAGATATGGACATCAGTACAAGAAAGGAGGCTATACAAGTGAGACAGCACGGGAGATTGCCGAGAGGATTGTAAGTAAAATTATTATTCCTTGTCCCTTTAAATTTCTATACAATTGTATATATTATTAATTAATATTGTTATTTTTATATTATAGGATACTCTTAAGGAGCAACAAGCCCAAGGAAGCTTCATTTCAGAGGGCAGAAATGATATCTTAACAGTTGCTACAGGCAAGCCAGAGCATCCGGGTCGTGTGAGGGGCGTTGGATATGGTGTGGGCATTAAGGACTACTTTGGAGCACCTGCACGTCCCAATTCAGGAGGTGTAGTGACTAGAGAAGAGCTTGATACATTGATATCCACTGTGAGGCAACAGACTAAGGATGAGTTTGAAGCTTCATTTGAAGCTCGGCTTCTACAAATGAAAGAGCAAATGAAGGAGGAGATGATGAGCATGATGAGCTCACGACAGGAGACAACTGCTGAACCAGTTCATACATCTCCTGCATTTCATAGTACAAAAGGGAGTAATATTCTTGAGCATGTGTCAGAGGGTCCTTCTGGTGACAACATTGGTGAACCATGTGAGATATTTCTAGAAGATCCTGATAAACGCTTGGTTGCTCTTGGTAGCATCTATAGCTTGGGTCAACCATCCACCACAAGCAAATTCAAGATGATCAAGTAAGAGTGGTGGTTGCAGATCCAAAAGTGCCAGATGCTTTGGTTCCATTCCCTACTGATGAGGTGAAGACTGTGGTTGAAGCTGTTGGCAATTTTATCCTATGGCCCAAGAGACTTGTGAATCTAGTTCAAGCTGTGGTACGAAATTTCATAAATTTTTATTATGTAGCAACTTCCTAATATATGTTTTTTATTAACTATTTCTTGTCTTTTTATTATGTAGAAGCTTTCCTCGTCGAATCTCCCAAAGCTTCCACAACCCTCGTTGACTCCGCATCAGCGAATGATTTTAATGGCGTATGATTTATCATTCGAGTTCAAGAGTTTAGAAATGGATCCGGAGGTTGTGGGCAAGAAAGACATGATAGTGACAATTGAACGGGAAGATTTGGTTCGACTTCTGTTAAATAATCAGCTTACCACACCACACATTGAACTATTTATGATGTAAGTATATTTTTCTTTAATATAATTGCATTGTTGTAAGTAAACTTAATCATCAAGTTTAGTAAACTAATATAATTGCATTGTTGTAGGTATCTTCATCATTTGTGCATTATATCGGGCAAAGGTGATAAGTTTGGATTCCTTTGCCCTCATCACATGACAGAGAAAGGTAATACTCCAGAGTTAAGGGCCGCGTACCTCCAACAGAGAATATGTGAAGTCAAAAAGGACGTTTTTATGGCTCCATATGTGCACTCGTAAGGATCAATTTATAATTAATAGTTTTTTAATATGGATTTACTTTAACTTGTATCATATTTAGCAGGGACCATTGGCAGTTATTTGTTCTTTCAATGAAGAGCAACACTGTCATCTTTTTATGCTCCCTCCATTACAAACTTGGGAAAGAAATGAAGAAGACGATAGACTTGTAAGAATACTTTTACTAAACTATTTAATTTAATTTTTTTTGAATATTTTTACTAACTTGGTAATCTTGATCATAGGGCAATGAGAACATATCAAAATGTAGTCTTACAAAAGCATGGACATGAGCTCAAGGATCCCACATGGATTGAGCCAAAGGTGATGCTATACTTTATTAATATATTCAACCATTAAGATTTCTTACTAATTTTTTATGATTTGTTCTTATATAGAGTCATAGACAACCGGTGAGGACGAACTTGTGCGGTCTATATATCATGAGGCACATGCTCAATATTATCACATTAGGCATGACCGAATTTACAAAAGAGGTAAATATATATTTTTAAAAATTTTATTTTATTATGTTATTTGAAATTGATTAATATGCCTACTTTATGAATTAAATTTTAGATGTTCGACAATTCGGATGCATTTTCTGAAGCTGAAATTGAAGACATCCGCATACGTTGGGCAACCTATTTTGTGGAGAACTTGTGAGGTTTTTTGTTACTTTTAGACATGTTTTAATTTTGATAGTTGACACAATTTAGATAATTATTAGTTTTCCTAATAGTTAAATAGTTTTGTATAGTTGATAAATACTTGATAAACAATTGTAAATGAATTGAGCTGTCTGATTTGGCAATTTTTATGCACAGGAATGGCAATTTTGACAATTTAGACAATTATTAGTTTTTTTAATAGTTAAATAGCTTTGTATAGTTGATAAATACTTGATAAACAATTGTAAATTAATTGAGCTGTCTGATTTGGCAATTTCTATGCACAGGAATGGGTAAAATCGATAAAATAAATATAATATAAAAAAATAAAATACTTTTTACACCGGTTATTACCACAACCGTTGTAGAATATAATATTTTTTACACCGGTTATGACCATAACCGGTGTAAAAAGTGAACCTTTTACACCGGTTCCAGTCCCAACTGGTGTAAAAAGTTCACCTTTTACACCAGTTCCTATCCTAACCGGTGTAAAAAGTGCACCTTTTACTAAATAACCGGTGTAAAAAGTGAACCTTTTACACCGGTTCCAGTTCCAACCGGTGTAAACGGTGCACTTTTTACACCGGTTGGGATAAGAACCGGTGTAAAAAGTTAAAGTAAATTTTTTTTAATTTTCTTGTATATAACTTTCAACATCGGCTCTATAATCGATGTAAAAAATTTAATTTTTACATCAGGTTTATAATCGATGTAAAAAGAGGGACTTTTTACATCCCTGGAACAACATCGTCTCGTTAACCGCTGTAAAAAGTCATTTTAAACCGCTGTAAAAAGTCATTTTTGTACTAGTGGTACATGCTAATTTGAGGAGTGTGTCTGATATCAATCAAATGCACATTAATTTTATATCAATTTAATGAACAAATATTAATTCATGTTATTAA
Source organism: Prosopis cineraria (assembly GCF_029017545.1). Classification (NCBI taxonomy): domain Eukaryota; kingdom Viridiplantae; phylum Streptophyta; class Magnoliopsida; order Fabales; family Fabaceae; genus Prosopis; species Prosopis cineraria. Next base: position 31,852,353 of record NW_026555337.1, on the reverse strand, counting down.
CAATTTTAAGACAAACTTCTCCATGTCATATTTTTAAAGCGCAAATATTTTGTCTTTCTATAACAGTTTTTTTTTTTCCTTTTGCAAAATAACAGTCATTTTTTTTAACTTAGTGAAATTGATTTCTAACATGATTTCTCCAATTCTAGTACACTCCCAACTAACCATCTAGCCTTCGCTTAGATTAATAATTTATATGTCAGGGAAAAAATGGATTAGATTAATAATTTATATGTCAAGGAATATTGAAGGTTTCTCAATATCGTATTAAAAAATGGATTAGAGTAAATCAATTAAGAAATCAATAATATTAATAATTCTATTCCGAAATTAACAAAACTTGCTACCTAATATTCTTGATTATCCTATGTTTTCTCCCCACCCCCCCCCCGGTCTAAGCATCATAATTATTATTTCTTTAATCAAACAGAAAGAAGCGACAGAGAACACGACACGACCTGAAATCTTTTTGCTGTATGTGTTTTGGATGAACGTGGAAACAAGTTAAGAAGTTGGATCGTCTTTTCTATGCACCCAATAATAGAATCAAAGTTTCTTAATTTTATTTGGAAAAATATAAGAAAAACGTACCCCCCAAAAAAAAAAAAAACCACTAATTAATAGTTCGGAGAGAGAGAATCCGTTTCCCGTAAGGAAAAATTTGGAGTTATTTCACGAAGGAACCCGAAGCTAACATGCTTTTGACACTTAACAATACCTGTCAGTTTGTCCCAAAAAAAAAAAAAAAACTGTACCTGTCTAGATTCCATTGTCCAAGAAATTCTAGTCTTATTCCGCCCCTTCTTTCTTCTCAGAATGATTGAGAGAGCATTTCTTTGACATGATCACATCACAAGCTTTTACTCAGAAACTTATTGGGCCCCACAGAAATGAGGATAGTCTCTAATGGCCGAAACTGAAACCCTTGTTGTTGCAGAAGCTTGCCTTCTAGTCACAGCCACAGCCTTCTTCTTCCACTACAAATCATTTCTTTTATCACCAGAGCAAGTCTCATCATAATTATTACTCTTCTCTTCAGCAACTAAACCCTTATCATAATCATTTTCTTCCTCCTCTTGAGATGTTTGACGAAATATTGTAGCATTGAATCGGCCACACCCAGGTTGGTAATCACGAGTTGCGGAGCTCTTGCGTCGCTTGTAATACGAATCTCATGAGCTTCCCTTAATGGGTTCTTCCTCCTAACCATTATTTCTTCTTCTTCTTCTTGAGAGAGATGACCCTCAAGAACTGATGATGATGATGTAGCCATAGGATATAACTCTATCAGTCCGTAAAGTTTGTGTCATTACAAACAAAAAAGTGAAAAAGAAAAAGAAACATCGTCCAAACGAAAGAAAATGAGGGAATGAACAAGAAAAGATGAAGATGAGAGCATACACACATACATATAAATATATATACACCAAAATTGGAGATTGAAAGGAAAATTTGCAGAGTAATACTAACGACACGGTCCGTGAGAGTGAAAACCGAGAGAAATAGTAGATGAAAAAAAGACGCATGAGATGATTGCCGCTCATGATTTTTGTTTTATTTATTCAACTTCTTTTAACGTCTATTTCTAAATTATTATGAACGATACTTTTTTATAATTATTAATATTAATATTTTTTTCTTGATTTGGAAGACTTTCCTTTTATTTTAAAAAGTTATAAACGTATTTATTTGAATCCCAAGCAACATTGTTCTCCTAATAATCTTTCTTTCTGGTTTTTTTTTTAATCCAAGAGAAACAAGTGCTCCTAATAATCTTTACCGTATGTTCAACATTTCATTTGTTTCCACGCACCCATTAATGAGGTCCACATCACGAGAATTTACTTTTTTAAAATGATAGTTAAAATGAAAGATTAATTATAATAAGTGGCTTAGAAACCAAACGAAAAGAGAAATTCTAATCTTATTTGAAGACTAACTGACTCATACAGCAAAGCTAATGGTCCTATTTATAGTGCTAGAACTCTGAATGAAAGAGACGAGCAAAGAAGAAGTTACAAACATAAATGCTAGACATTTTTTGGCTTAACGAAGGTGTAAATGGAAAACACTTCTGCTTTCATTTCTGTAACTCATGCCTTTGTTTCATCCTACTCGAGTTGAACGAAACTCACCCTCAAGTCAAATTCAGTATTATTGTCAATATAAGGGGATAGATCAACAACTTTGAAGGTGGCAAACACTCCACGAGAACCAGGAAATTCCACCTTATAAGCATTATTGCTAATCTTTTGCACAATTTTGAATGAACCATCAGCTTTTAGGGACAGCTTGGCATTCGATTGTTTAGAAAATCATTTCTTTCATAGATGTATCCAAACCAAGTCTCCTACCTTAAAAGTTTGCTATTTTTGATGCTTGTCACGTTAAGCCTTGTACCTCAAATCCTGCTTTTGGATTTTCTCACGAACTTGCTCATGCAACTTTTCAATTTCCTTAACCCTTTAGTCAGCATCAGAGCTATATTGCTATTTTATCAAGTGAAGGGATCAAGTCTAGTAGACTAAGGGAATGCGTGCCATAAACAACTTTAAACTGACACTTTCCAGTTGCTTGGTTGATAGAGTTATTGTAAGCAAATTCAACTTGAGCAAGAATGAAATCTCATTACTTCAAATTCTTCCCTACAAAACTGCGAAGAAGATTACCAAGAATCTTGTTTATAGCTTTAATTTGACCGTCTATTTGGGGATGACTAGCGCTACTAAATTGGAGCTTAGTTCTCATCTTCTTCTATAGCATCTGCCAAAAGTGGCCGAGAAACTTCACATCACAATTAGATAGTCTTGGGAATGCCATAAAGATGAACAATCTCTTTAAAGTACAAATCTGCTACTTGAATAGCATCATTAGTCTTTTGGCATGGAATGAAATGGGCCATTTTTGAGAAATGATCCACAATTACCATGACATAATCTTTTTACCTCTGAGACTATGGTAAACCCAGAACAAAATCCATGCTTCTTCCTAAGATACTTCTAGAATTGGCAAAGGCATGTATAAACATATAATCTAACCCTTGGACTTGGCCAAATGGAAAATTTTACATCTCTGTATATGCCTGTTTACATCCCATTCAAGTTGAGACTAGTAAAAGTTCTTCTTCATTAGGTCAACTATTTTATCCTGTTCAAAATGTCTGTGGCTAATCCACTGTCATGTGTTTCTAAAATTATAGCCTCTCTCAAGGAACCCTGTGGAATGCATAGGGTTTTATCTCGAAATAGAAACCTATCATGTCTATAGAACTCGTGGAAAAATTAATTTATAGTTGCTTCACATACTCCTTGAAAATCAAGGTAATCATAATATAGCTCTTTGACAAGTTTAAACTCAACAACTTTAGCTTGCAATGATGAAAGCAACACATGTCGATGGCTAAGGCCATCAGCTATGGAGTTCAAAATTCTAGCCTTATGCTTAATAAGGAAAGGATAAAACTATAAGAGTTCACTCCAATGGGTATGTCTATGGGTAATCTTCTATTAATAATTAAAGTACTCATGGGCCTCATGATCATAACAAAGTATGAACTCTTTGTTCAAAAGATAGTGACTCCAATATTGGAGAGCTCGAACAATGGTATAGAATTCTTTGTCATATGTAGAATTCCTAAGCTTAGCATCATTGAGCTTCTCATTGAAAAAGGCGATGGAGTGGCCCTCCTGGCTTAAGACAGCACCAATGCTAGTGTTAGAAGCATCACAGCTAACTTCAAACACTTAGTAAAAATTGGGATGAGTTAGGACTAGAGCTTTGGTCAACTTCTTCTTAAGCTCTTCAAAGCTTTTCTGAGTTTGCTATGTCTACAAAAATTTCTCTCTTTTGGTGCAATTTGTAAGTAATGCAACAATAGAGCTAAAATTATGGATGAACCTCCTGTAAAAAGAAGCTAATATGTGAAAGTTTCAAACTTCTTAGATAGATTTTAGAATTGGCCAGCTTTTAATGGTTGCAACTTTGCTTGGATCAACTTGAACACCCTCTGTGATAATGATGTATCCCAAGAACACAACATTACTAGTGAGGAAGGTGCACTTCTTGAGGTTAGCATAAAATTTTTGTTCTTGCAAGGCTTGAAAGACTTGCTATAAGTAATCTAAGTATCCTTCTTGACTCCTACAATAAATAAGAATATCATCAAAGTACACAACAACAAATTTGTCAATGAAGGGTCTCAATATCTAATTCATTAGGTGCATAAATATGGGCATTTGCTAACCTAAAAGGCATCATATTCCATTTGTACAAGCCATCTCTGGTTTTGAAAGCAGTCTTCCACTCAACTCCTAGTCGAATTATAATTTGGTGGTACCCACTATGAAGGTCAATTTTTGAGAAAGTAGTAGCACCGGACAACTAGTCTAGCATATCCTTGAGTAGACGTATCAAAAACTAATACTTAATTATGATCTTATTGAAAACTCAGCAGTTAATGCGCATTCTCTGACTCCTATCCTTCTTAGGTATCAGAAGAACAAGTATCAGAAGAATAGGTATAGCACAAGCTTCAAATTGGCTAAGTTCTTTTGTTTCCTATCCTCTTTTCTTTTTACTAGATGGTTAAATTCCTCAATCTAGGGTTTAATCATCTTAGCTTGTAAATTCTAATTTGAATTTGATATTGATGTAAATAAAGGATTGTTTCATTTAATTTCTTTCTTGGAAAGCCATTACTAAATTTTGCCACTCTTTGTTTGGCACATAATCTTGTGTTTTTCAATTAGTGAATTACTTGTGTTAATATTACATAATCTTGTGGTGTTAATGCTTGTGTTGTTGAGTAGCTTGACATAATCTTGTGGCTGCTTAATTTATATGCTTGACCGTGGCTATTGAGAGAGGATCTTGAGTGAATCACTTGGCTAATTTCTTTACCAATTGGTTAATTGAACTAGGGACTTTAATATAAGACTTAGGGAGGTTAGCTAATTAGGTTACTTGGCTTAGGATAATTTTTTTAAGTCATGATAGCTTTAGTCAAAAGGAAAGAGAAGCTAAATTTAACCTAATCATGAGAGGATAATGAGTCCAAAATCAACTAATCTCAAGGGTTTCACTCTTGTGAAAAGGAAAGTTCATTTCACATACTTTATTTAGTATTTTATTTACTTGCACATTAAGTAATTAGTTTAGATAATTAGATAACTAAATTCCTACAACTTTTGGTAATTTATTCCACTAGATAACTTTTAATTAGACAAAGATCATCTCTCAAGAGATGACCTAGCATTACCCTATATTTCATTAGGGTTAGCTTTAGTTTAATTTTGAGAATAAGCGACTAATTCCTATCAGAAGCATTTCTGGAAAAATCAGGGTAGATAGAAATTTTAGTTAATTTAAGGGTAGGTGGGAATATTGGAAAGATTTAGGAGAAAAATGGGAATGTTAAAAGGATATAGGGGTGGAATGAGAATTTTGAAAGTAGAAGGGTAAAATGAGGATTTTGAGAAGTATAGGGGTCAAAGTATAATTTTGGAAAAATATAGGTGTCAAAATGGAATTTTTGTAAAGTGAAGGGGTTAAAATATAATTTTTAAAAAGACTTGTGCTCATAAATGAAATTTTAGAAACCTTAGGGGTCAAAATGAAATTTTTAAAAGTTTCAGAGGACAAAATGGGAATACTAAAAGCCTAAGGGTCAAATTGTAATTTTAGAAAATGGGTTGACTGGTAGGGTAACGTGGTAAAGGTGACACGCAATAGAATATAGGTGGTCTAACATGTTGATTGGTCAGAAGAGGTGACGTGGCAGATGATGGATTCAGATTCGGTGACTGCACTTAATACAGACATTGAATGCATGTACCATCTAAATCATTGAAATTCAAATTAACGATTTTGAATCTATATCCCACTTACGCTTAATAAATAAGTGACTTAATCTAAATGGTTGATTTAAATTTGAATGGTTTAAATGCTATAGGCATTTAATGCCTGTACCAAGTATAGTTACGGAATCCAAATATGGTGGATGACATGGTTGATGACATTAGCATCTTCAACCTCCAGTAGGTGTGTACGGCACGTGGATTGATGATGACAATGTGTGGACTTCAGGTGGCAGTGTGTGCAGGCACATGAGACAGTTTTTGGTGACGAGGAACATCCTGTTCCACATTTTTGGACCTCCTATGCATGATGGTGATGTCAATTTCTAGAAAAAACAACAAGAATGTAGGATTTGAGCAAGTCAGGGACTTCTCCTCTAAGCTTCTCTCCTCTCCAATGTAGTTCCTCAACTCTACCTCACTCTTTTTCTCTCTGGACCAACTCTAATACAAAAATGGCTTAGAAACCAAATGAAAAGAGAAATTATGATTTTATTTCAAGACTAAATGACTTATATAGTAAAGCTAATGGTCCTATTTATAGCTTTAGGACTCTGAACGAAACAGACAAGCAAAGAAGAAGTTATAAATGTAAATGCTAGATGTTTTTTGGCTTAATGAAGAATGGAAAATGCTTCTGCTTTCATTTCTGTAACTCATGTGTTAACTCATGCGTCCGTTTCAATAAGTTGTCCATGAAAAATTAAAAAAATTAATGACATGTAAATATTAATTTAAATAATTATAAATTTAAAATTTTAATTATAAATAAAATATTTAAATTCTAAATACTCATAATTATTTTTTAAGACTTTATTTTTATTCTCCCTTTAGAATTTCTTGACTCAAGATACTTTTCATTAACAATATTTATTATTAAACTGTTCACAGCTTCGAAAACTAAAGTAGTTTTAAGTTGAGTTTGAGATAGGAATTTATTTTTATTTAAGTTTTCATTATTAAAAATATTTGCCAACATTTTTAGGAATCAATAGGTTTTTAAAAATAAAAAAGAAGGCCTCTAATCTTCTTAGATGAGCCTAATTTTTATCCTCCGTACAATAAGAGATTATCTTTTACTATTGACAATAAAACTTGAAATAAATATTAGTAGACTTTATTTGTATTCTGAAAAATTTGATTAATGATAAAGCACAATGACATTATGCAATTCACATAATCAATCTTACTTGATAAGATAAAACTTCTAGTTTTAAATGGAAATTGGGGGGAAAAAAGCTAATTCCTCTTATCGTAATGAATTACTGTTCAAATCTTCATTAGAAGAGGTACACACATTTAAGACGGGAGGGAAGTACCTTGAATGCCACCTCCCTTTTATCTATCCTTACTCACATTTAATGTTCGATCATGTCTCAAACAAGATTATCTCTAATAAAAGAGACCTTTGAGTAATAAAAAATGAATAACAATGTTTCTAACCAATTGAACACGCACTTCAAGTCAACCAAATGGGTATCATATTTCATACTTATAGGCCTGTATTTTGAAATCCATTGTCTGAGGTAACATGAGTAATTCTATTTCAAAAGTTGAAAATTTATCATTCGAAATCTAAACTAAAAGCCAAACATACTCTACAACATCCAATTTCACCATTCAAGTTTTTTACTATCCATCCAACAAGTTAAGCAGGCTCAAGGATACAACACCAAGATTCATTCTCCTCCACATCTTTCCTCTTCTCTTTGAAGGCTGATATGAATAACGATTTATTATTTTAAAAGTTAAAAAAATTAGAATATTAAGTCTAACCCAACAAATTTTAATTTAAAAGGTATAGATAGATTCGTAGAAGAGAGAAAAAGCCACAACGACACTGCCATGCAAGCCAAACTAGTAAAGTGGGCAAACTTGTAACAAACTTTGTTTTTTTTTTTGGCCTTCTCTTTGGGTCATCACAATTGATAATAATATATATATATATGGAGAAAACTTATATACTGAACATTATATACTTAATGTGCTTGTTTTCAATTAAATCAAAACATGTTGATCTTGTATAGATTATTTATTCTATAATAAATTCTTACTATTAATTTTATTAACAAATTAAGATTCACTTATCATGATTTGATTGGATATAGGTATACTATGTGTATAAGGCCAAGTATATAAGTCTTACCCTATATATATATGTGTGTGTGTGTGTGTGTACACTACAACATACGAATTATTAAATACTGTAAGGTTTCCAACCACACAAAGAAAATGCTATGGAAGACATCCATCATCACACTGCAGTTGCAGCTGTTATTTGCTTTATTTGAAACCGAGTGATGATTATCTGCAGACATGAAAGAAAGAATAAAAAGGTCAAACTCTATAAGTATTAAATGCTATATTTATCTCATAGAGCTGTTCAAGTATCTAATTGTATGTAAATTGTATGTATAACAATGTAAAATGCCAAGCCAAAAACATGATGGTATAAGGAAATTTAAAATGTTTGATAAATGCATGCTTACAGAGCACTTTCACCAGAAACCTACAAAATGCATGCTTCTAAGGTTGGTTATGGAAATTTAAAATGTCCAACAAATTGATTCCAAGGCATAAGATGCAGCAAAAATTAATGAGCTTGATACCAAAATGTCTCCCACATCAATAAACAAAGCCAGTCAATCACTGAGTACTCTAATTTGCTAAAACACAGCTTATCGAAAAAGATAGAATTAGTTTCTTATAGGATCAAACATCAAGTTTGATGCAGTAAAAATTAAAATAATCATTAAGGAGGATCCTTAAATTAGATAATTGCTACCATATTGATTAAAGAAGGAAGGAAGGAGTGTGATGATTGAAGTGCAAACAATAGAGTTTAGCTTTAGAGCATAAGAATATATGCAACATCTTGACTAGATCAAGGGGAAAATTGATATATATGGACTCTTTGTGGTGTACTTGCTAGATAAAAACCTCAATAAACTAGGGAGAAATGTTGGAAGTGCCATAGTGACCCACAGCATATCAAGAAAAAAGGCTTAAGTACTCAACAAAATGCATGACAACTATAAATTCTAGCAATTTAAAAAACCTACACTATATGGATTTCAAGTTTCAACCAGGAAGAGATTGAGAAGCTAAAGAGCCTATTAGGGACATTAGACAACAACCAACCCCAACCACATATATTAGTTCATTGGCACTTTGATATTATCTTTCTCAATCTTCATATGCCATCAATTAGCCATTCAATGCATTAGTTTCCCCAACTCTAGGTCACTTATTCAAGAGCCACAAATCATATAACTAATTCTTCACTAAAATTCATCTCTCATCCTCCTCATGATTCCAATGTTTCAAACATAAGAAGTCTATAAGGCTGCACACAATAGTAGATCAAGCTGTTAGAGAAAAGACAATTGAAAATGCCTCCTTTGCTTTCTCAAGTTCATAGATCAAACTAGGTCAAGGGATAAGCCTCATAAATGTAATACTTCTAATGAGATTGAAGTTGGGTAAGTTTCTTTCTCTGTATTCTGATAATTACTACATTTCATCAGGATTCCATAAGGAAAAACCCTACTATCCAAGTGAAGGTTTAAAAATAAAATCTATCTCGAGTGGAAAAACTCAAACCACATAATTAAAAAGATGTTTTTTAAAAAAAAAGCAATGATGACATAAAACATTAACAATCCTGTATGTGGCCAAAACCCTCTTTGGGGATCTATAAAATAGAAACTTCTCTAGGACAGTTATAAATAACACAAATGTTGAAAGAGATAATTGCCTCAATTCCATGAGAACCTATTTGTTTGCGAGAAATAAAGTTGGTTATCAAAGTTGCAAAGTCATTAGATACATCTTCCTAAATAGAAGATCAGGCCAGACGCTATTAGATATCAAGTCAAAGAGATTAAGAAAATAATATAATAAACATTGCATGAAACATGACCCATAAGAACCTGCATAGAATGCCTAGCATGTCTAACAACTACCATATGAAACTTCCCTTGCATTTGACCAATTGTTAAAGACCTGCCAAAAAAAGTGCCAATCAAATATCAGAATACCACTAAGCAATTCCATGTTAGCACTACCTAATGTAACATATACAATAGGAGAAATAACATGTGACAAAATAAAGTGAAAACCAAACATTGAAAGACTTCACTTTCCTTGGTTTACTTAGATATTGTTGCCAAAAAGAGCAATAATATTGCAATTTTGTGTTGAATACTATTATGAGAATCCCCTTTCCATTAAGATTAAAGTGAAATATGGTTCTACAAGCATACACTCACCTATTTTAATTATTTAAATAAAATCTCATTAAATTCTATTAATTATACAAACACAGTCCTTGTTTTAGGTGCATGCCTCACATGCTAGATTATAAAAGGATTATAACATAATTTTGCAAGGAATGACAGATAATTTTTGTTTCAAGAATGAGAAATAATGAGACCATTCATTTCATTATCAATTTAGGATTCCCTGTTCAAATGCTTCCTGACATACTACTAAAATAAAATAGAAAAAGAAGGAGGAATTAAAATGAGGGACACATCTTCTGTACTAGTTTATGATAGCCAGTAGATGGATGAATGATAATTTTTGGCATCACTTATTGTGTTCATCTTCTTTGATCTAATAATGGGAACATTAATCTTGGTGGATACTAAATTTTTTTATATCAAAATAATGCATTTAATGAAACACACCCAAAAATAACTTCTCAAAAACTGCACTATGCTAAGTAACTTTTTTTTTGCCAATCATTCAACTCTGCCTCTTGAAACACAATACATTTTTAATATCATTAATAATTTGGGGAAGAGAGTGACGTAAGAGCAAAAAACATGTCAAATTGCATTCCTACTATAGAAATCAACAAACTATAATAAGATAATATGCTTTTAGGAAAAGCCCCAAGAGCTTAAACAAATTAAAAAGGGCACCTGTGTAATCTATCTATTCTAGCTAATAGTAACAACTTAGGAATAGGTCATGACAAAAATGTATTTGAAAGGCCTTCATGCTTGTTAAACGAAAATTAAACTCTTAAATTAAAAGCATAAAGGTAGAAAATACTAGAAAATCCACCATGTAAAATTTTTTTATGAGAAATTCATCATACTTCTACCTGTTTAAATTCAATAGTATATTTGTATGTACAAACATGTATATTGTCATTGTGATGCCCTAGATTAAGAAAAACAAAAAACTAGGAAACTATATAATTATAATTAGAATAGGTCAACTGTACAACAGTAATCCCAGCCATAGATTGATAATGTATCTGATCATTTTAGCCCCAAAATAATTTGTGATAAAAGATACATGGGAGCTATTTGCAAGCATACCCAAGAAGATATCCAACTCTTGAACCAATGTAAGCCTATTGTAAGTCTATAACTCTGAACCCAAAATTGAAAAAGAGGAAAGCAAAAGTTCTAGCCTTATTTTTCTAAATGAAGCTGACACCAAACTCAATATTACAATTGCCATTAGCAAAGGGACCAAAGCACTAAATATTAAATACACTTCTAGCCTCTTTCTTGGTGTAATTTGAAAAATTTTCTCTATATTGTGTCAAGTAAGAAATTGTTTTTGAGCATTTTCATGACCAAATTCATTTTGGCCACCAAAGGGGAGAAAATAGAGTACAAGGCTTTAAAAAAATATAGGGGGCCAACTATACACATCAGAGCATCGTGTAAAGGGATAAGATAGATAAAGAAAAATATAATCCTAAACAAAACCTTATCCAATGATTAAGAGAAATATGCATGGTAATATACTCTGTAAATAATAATAAAAACAAGACTTTGTGAAATTGACCTAGGGATCAGTTCCATCTAGCATTTTTCATTTAAAACGTTTATCCAATTAAAGTCAGGTAACAACAACGTAAGACTATACATACCAGCCTTTCTAGTATTGTTCAGTCTCTTCTAGCTTTATTCAATAAACATAACTACAACATAAAAACTAAGATTTCACACTGTCCATCAAAAGGAAAATTTGACTCAAGTCTTTTAAAATGTAAAATGAATAATAAAAAAAATTAGATTTCAAAAACTTTAAAATGCTAAATTTTATAAAGGGCAACATTAGTACTAACCATTTCTTAGAATCATCATACTTTACTATGGTAAGGATTGATACACAAGCACAATCAATATTTCTTAAGGAGCTTGGTAGGAGTCCATTATTAGTATATCAAATGCATGAGAGAGATCCAAATTAGATTGCAATGATGGAATTAGACCATCTTATGTGTTGTCAATAATTTATCATTGCATTTTATGTTTATTATCTTAAGAGTGCTGAGCTATCAAGTAATTACGATATTAGCATGTGCGTGTTGTTAATTTATGGTTATAACTATAGCTTTATGGTTTTATATTTGTTAGTCATCATATGGGAAATTTATGAATATGTTTTGAATTAAAATTTGGAGATTTATTTGCCTAACCTGTTTGTTGAGTCCTAACATTTGGCATGCAAGCCAAGTTATTCCCCAAGATAGGGAGTACTAGAAATAAGTCTGATGATCCCATTGTTCCTTCTATGAATTCTAATTTCTTGGAATCCATAATCCAGCAATTAAAAACCAACTTTCATTACGTTTGAATATTATGGATAAAATTTCTATAGAATTAGTAGCCTTGAAATTGTAGCAGTAACACCTCTTAGATGACAGGGGGCAATCTTCACGAAAGAAAGGCAAAAAACTCAAAAATTCTTATGCTATAATAGATAAAGAACACAAGAGAAACAAACCTCGATGGCTTCGAAACCCATCAAGAAGACCTCATACCAAATTCAATTTCCTATAATTCAAAGGTAGAGTTCCCAGAGGCTGGATATTAAGGGTTGGAAAATATTTTAGATACTATTAAACTCCAGAAGATATGAAAGTCAACCCATATTGAAGGCGACATATCAGAGCTTTTTGCTTGAGCTTTTTACTGGGACGATCTCATGCACATTCTCCAAGAGAATTTTGAAATTGCAAGACTCCAAAATCTAGAAGAACATCTCTGCAGAGTCAACCGATTAGGAATAGTTCAGAAGTATAGACTAGAGTTTGCTAAAAGGAAAGTGTTATGAATGAGCCTAATAGATAGAATGGGCTTAAATTTTTATTAAATAGGCTTGTGTGGGTGGAAACCTAATAAGGCTTGGAATTGACAATATAAGGCAGCAGAAGAGCTATAGAGAGGGATCAAAGAATTTTGTGAATTGTCTCCTTCCTTAAATCTGCTTCTCCTCTCTCTCACCTTTCTATTATGCTTTTCATCTATTCCTTTTGCATTTAGTTATTGAAGCATGCATATTTCATTTGTAATTGGATAGAGTTGAACTAAATGTTGCTTTAAACCTTGGCTAGTGAATATTTCCATTTGAATATTACAATTTCCCAGTATTTTCTATAATTTTTCCTTTTAAAAATAGAGTTCATGACAATGGTGGTTTTGTTGAAGGGCTCAATCCTACTCTAATGTCTAACAATATCAATGAGATTGAACTTGAGGAACTACACCGAGCAATTAAACAATTGGCTAAAGAGACTAAAAGCATTATGGCTTCCTTGAAGCAACATGTAGATCGCCTTGAATATGAGTACTCAACATCACCAACTATCAGAAGTATTAGCTTGAGCTTTATCGTTGATCATACCACCATCACTACAATCCTTCCCTCAACTAGATATCTAATTCTCACAAGGTCATCCTTCTCGAGCATCAATCATTAATGAACGTGATGCTAATGTCTACACAACTTTAGTGCCAATTGAATTTGGAATTGCCCTAACTTCAACCAAAAACCCTAAGGAACTACTAATTAGTGAAGCATCATTACTGCTTACATGTAAAATCCCATCTGACATTGTGTTTGAGTTTTTTTTTTTGCTAACTCTGTTCTCAAGTTAGGACAAATTCCATTAATCTTCTAATCATATATTAAAGAATATTGATAACTTACTTCCTTGTACCATAAGTCTGATGGAAGAATCACTGCAGAAAGATTAATTCATGTTTACACTGCCAACAATCAAGCCAGCTTCAACTAGTGAGCCTCCTCCTAACTCTTTTTCATTTTCCCTTCTCGAAGGCTGATAGATTAGGGTGCTTTCATTTCTCATAGTTATTTTTAGGCATTGTCTTTCTAGGTATTAATGGATGATACGAGTTGGGTCAATTTTTGGCCAACTCAACTTTCTTGTTACCTTGACTTACTAGTTGAATCAAATTATGACTTAAATGTATTCATTGGGATAGGCATCAATGACACAACTAGTATGCTAAGATACAATAAACATGCCTCTATACCCTTTTTTTTGTTACAGCACCTTAGTGAATATGTTTGTTAGAAATACTTATCAAAACCTATAGTAGTTGAAAAATTGCCTAACACTTTTAGAGAATATAGTACGAATGTTCTTGCAATAAGGATAGATGCAAATAGTTACTTCATGTGTTTTGGTTTTGTCAATTTTGATGAATTTCATTTGTATGCCATGGATGTGCCTTGGTTTGACAATTTTGCTTAATGGGAACCCCTTGAGTAATGTGTATGTCATTTTTGAGGTATAGTAACACCATCCTTATAATGCCATCAATTTTCTTGCTAGATTTTCAAGTCTTTTAGCTGATGCATTTTACTAAGGTGTTAAGTAAGCAACGATTACCTAGCATGAGTTTTAGGATGGTAACTGATCCTAGCTCTTATTCCCTAGTGCAATTCTCAATAATAAGCTATCATTAGAAATATCACTTTCTTGAGTTATATGTAGAATATGGCTTACTTCTTAGTTTCATATATGATCTTGGTGATATGCTTAATATTCCTCACTCTTTTTCCATGTCCAGAGTCTCTCATCATAGATTAGTGATGTGCTTGTTATATATGGTCCAATGGATAATGTGTCACAGCTCATTTCTAAAGGCATTATTTACATTTCTGGACTAAATAGGAAATAACTTTGAACTATATATGAATCAATTGCATTCAAAATTAATAATTATATCATGTAATACTATTCTTAACTAAGCCTAAAAATATTGAATTGAGTGGATTCTTGTATTATCGTATTACAAACTTACAATTTCTTTATAAGTGACATATAACAAAACTAGATTACAAATAATATCCCTTATAATTTATTCCATGAACTTAGGAAAATTTAATTTATCTTCTTTTCAGATTTTATTATATATATATATATATTTTTAAAAGACTATATAATTTGATTTACTCTTATTCAAATGAAGTGCCTATGATTTAGCTAGAAAACATAATTGTATAAATGGGCTTGAACCTGTACGTTTGCTACTACTTTCTTATTTCTTAACAACACCTATATTTGTCTATTATTTGGATCTAGATTTTTATACCTTCACTTGGAAAAATAATATCTAAAGTTGTAGAGATCCAAATATTATGATCTTGGGCTTTTCGGAAATCTCAAAGTGTTTTTAATAAAAGAAAAATATTAAACTGAACATATCTCAGCCCAATTTATACAGTTAATTTGTGCAAGTTAATTATTCAGTTTGGACACTTAGCTTATTTCAGAATTCCTATTTAAACTTTGAAAATTCACCATTGATTCTAGAAAACACGTTTTTATGTGATTTTTGATTTGTTTGAAAGCTGATAAGTCTAATATATTAGAAAAATATTTAGCTGAATTTTTCATGGCCCTATTAATACAGTTTTTACGTTGATACCTAATCTCTATTTTGGACCTAACGCTTTATTCTTATTTCTGGACTTGTATATTTGAAAACTCATATCTCAAGATTTACTAACTCAAATAACGTGATCTAAGTATCATTTGAAAGTTTAAAATGTCTATTAACTAGTAATAAAATTTTATGGTTTTTCTAAAAGTCAATATCAACACAAAAACTCTGTTATAGGAAACATACACATTTTTAACTTACACAGTCATTTATTTACAACTAGGTTGACTTTTTGTGTTTTGGCCATTACAAACCAGTCCAAAATAACTCAACATGGTCCAGAAGCACATTATGTCATATTACAACTGCAGTATTCAGAAGTTTACAGGCCAAACTTAAAACACACGTACTCTAATATTTACACAAAACTATTTAAGACAAATCCATAGATTTCAAACTTCATTAGCTTTTCCTTTGTCTTTACTTGAGCTGGCCCTGACATGGTTAATAAATTTTGGGGAATGAGATTATGAAAATCTCAGTAGCAAAACGTACACTTACTAAAGATATATATATTTGGTCCACATATTTTAATTCACAAACACACATTCAACTTTATGCACAAATATCTACTAGAACAAAATTATGGCAGGAAAAGAGATACTTTCTAGCTTTGCATTTCAAAAATCATGTTACAGCATTTAAAGTATATCATTTACATATATGCAGCATTCATTAACATTAAGCAATTCAACACATGCAGAACCAAATTTATATACTAGAGGAAGTATAAGTTCTGCTACCTTAGATTCTCTAGCTTGATAATATTTCTTTCTCCTTGTTATCCTATATCACTTTTCTTTTGCTTCTTCTTTTCTCCCTCCCGTGACCTACTCAAGTATTTCTCACACTCTCACTCTCTCGGTTTTGTTTATAGAAAGAAAGAAATGATATGAAAGAGTACAAGACTAATGGGGTATATATAGAAGCAATAGAAAATGAATTCTTAAACAAGAAATTCTGCCACCTAATCCATTTCTCTTCCTTCTGATTCTAATTCCATGACACCTAATCTAAGTTGCTGCGTCCTAATAAAGTTTTGGCTTCCCTAGTCGGTATTTCTCTCTTTTTTTTTTAATTATACTTGAATGTAGAGATAATCCACCGAATGATCTATTCTTATATATAAATATATTTTAATCATCTATTCTTATATATTTTAATAGAGTTGCTGCCATCTGTTCTTTAATCATTGACACAAATGAATGAATGAAGATATATATATATATATATATAATAATAAAATGAATTTGATGGAAGCAATGTGCTAATCTCATAACAATTTATTAACTAACCTTTAATATCATACATTCACTAACTTTCAATTTAATTGATATTTATTCTATTTGGTTTCACAACTGGAAAAGAGAAGAAATGATTAATCCTTTAATCTACCTCAAATAAATCTCTCAATTTAAAATTATAAAATCAACCTTAACTTTTATGCTTAAAATATTTTCTAAAATATCCAATTTCATAAATTATGTTACTGCATAACAAGCAATTTGATAGATGCTAGTTTTATGGATGTTATATAATGCATTTTCATTATAGGAATCTTACACATGAGATTACTGATTATACTCATAAACCACTTGAAACTTTTGGAGGCCATATTAACATTATTTTTCTGAGAGTGGTTGTTATAGGGCATGCTTCTTCTTTACTTGATAGCCCTTTAAAAAGAATTCTTCAAGAAATGGAGGACCTTGTCACGTCTTCTTCCTACATGTGCAAATTGAGAGCATTTATTAACCCTGTCCTTGCAACTACAAATTTTTCACAAGTACCTTTTATTAGGAAGGGTAGTGGTAGTGCTAGAAATTACATTCTTGTTGGCAAGGATCATTGTATCATCTTGAAGTTTCCTGGTGACATTTTAATAGGGATTATATTGCCAGTCGAATTTATCATCAACTTGCCACTTATATTTTATTCCTCCTTAGGTTATGCCGTTAACACAAAATTCTTCTTTTGGTATCTGTTGGTTCCTATTCCAAGGATTGTATGAGCTAGCTTAGTTAACTTTATATTTATAATATTAGCTCAATTTAAGTCCATGACTTATCTTGTAGTGTTACCTTCCTTGATGATCTTTTGGGCAACTTAAGCTTGCTTCAGCAGTGTTGTAACAAAGTGGGTTTAAGAAGTTAGGATTTGCACCTTGCAGACTTGTGACTACATCTTGGGTTTATCATTTGAAGAAAAAAAATCATGATGGTGCTATAGACTTTTGCCTCTAATTTTTCCAAATTACTTAAATTTACTTGGAAGCCCATTCTTGTTCCTGTAGTAATCCAACTTGAATGGAATGGCATTGCTATGGAAGAAAAACATTTAGGCTTTCTTTGGGTCATAATGCAAAGAGAATGTCTTCAAATCATATGAGGATTCTACATTAGGTACCATTTTTGTCCAAGCTTCAAGATGATTAATGAATTTCCATTGCTTATTTTTGTCCAAGCTTTTACTAACCAATTTTTCCATCTATACTTTATGGCAAGATATCAATAGTTTAGGCATATGACAGGTACTTGGGCCTTTTTTGTTGATCAGCAATTGAAGAATGCACTTTGAGACTTTGAGGATATTCCTAAATTTACTATTTGATTTACTTTTTCCAATGGAAACTATAGTATGTTTAGACCTACACAAGGTGTTGTTTACTGTTAGCTACTTAATTTGCACATTTTATGGGTTTATTATAGTTTGGTCTCTTAGAATGGTCTTGAACCATCTTTTATGCAACTTCAAGCTCCTTTCAAGTTATTTTTTGGACCTTGAGGAGAAGGTCTATTTTAGGGAGAAGGGTATGTTATGAATAGGCCTAATAGATATAATTTCCTAAAGTTTTATTAAATGGGCTTGTGTAGGTGAAAATCACATGAGGCTTGGAATTGACAATATAAGGTAGCAGAAGAGCTATGGAGAAGGATCAAAGAATTTTGTGAATTGCCTCCTTACTTGAGTCTGCTTCTCCTCTCTCTCACCTTTCTACTCTGCTTCTCATCTGTTCCTTCTACATTTAGTTGATGATGCGTGCATTTTTCATTTGTAATTGGATGTAGTTGAACTAAATGTTGCTTTAAGCCTTGGCTAGTGAATATTTTTGCTTGAATATTATAGTTTCCTCATATTTTCTATAATTTTGCCTATCAAGATCAAAGTTCATGACAGACCGTGAGAGTGAAAAATCGATGATAGCATTGCTTATTAGTTTTTTTTAATGGGATTAACTTCAGGCTTCAAGTTTAGTTATAGAATATGGGATCCTCATTCCATGCTCACGAGGACCTTTAAGGTGATATAAGCTCTTCATTTTCTCCTCAAATAATTTTTACCATTGATTTTAAATTTTTTAAAATATTTTTAATATTATGTTTATCGAAATAAGAATATGTAAAAATTATAAAAAATTATTTTTTATGCTTATTAGAGGATGAATGCTACGGTACTCATCACACTTGATGAGATCTGAACAATCCAAATTTAAGCTTTTTATTTTTATTTTATATTTATTAAAATAAAAACATGTAAAAAAATATAGAAATCTTTAATAAAATTGCTTATAACTAATCTAACCTATACATAGATTCAATTTGAATGATCCAAGTTAATATTAATTTTTTAATAACTTTTACAAATTAAATATCTAGATGTACTCTATACAATATAGTTCTAATATGTAAGGTTCAATTTAATATTAAAATTTTTTATAATTTTTACAAATTGACCATCTAGCTATATTAGACATTCTAGATTTAATACTAAATTTTTTATGTATTTTTATTTTGATAAATATTATATTAAGAATATTTTTAAAAAAAGTAAAAATTAACAATAGAGATCATTTGAGAAGAAAAGGAAGGGCTTAAATTACCTTAGAGGTGACAAGCACGCTGTGCTCATAATGAGCACAGAATGAGGATCCCTAAAATATGAGTCCAAATTACAATGCTCTAAAATACCTAAAACTTATAGAACACTACAAACCACTTGAACACACACGTTAACATCTTGACCCTCTAAAGACATTTGCACGACAGTTTCTACACCCATGCTCTACTAGTGCGCATAATACAAGTTGGGATGTATAGAAGTAGTTGAGACACAATAAAGGGATCTATTTTCATTATGGAGAGAAATTTATTCCAGGCCATCGCTGCAAAAAAAAATGCCAACTTAACACTTATGGAGATTTTTGAAGATGCTAAAATAGAAGAAAAATAGTGCAACACATTGAACCAAGTAGAGAATAAGAAGTTCATGCTGAAATTTCACTTCATGGTATGCTAGGTCACTCTATGAGTACTACCATAAAACTGGAAGGCGTATTCAAACAACATAAAGTGCTAATTATGATTGATAGTGGTTCTGCCCACAATTTCATCTATTCTATGTTGGTACAAAATTTGTAAATTCCAATTAAACTTGTCTATCCTTTTAGAGTACAAATAAGTAATGAACATATCATTTACATCAAATATATGTGTCCTCAGGTTGCAGTTCAAGTACAGACATTGGAAATTATTGAAGATTTTTTCTCTTTCTCTTTAAGTGGTGTTGATTTAGTGCTAGGTATTAAGTGGTTATCATCTCTAAATACGATGCTATCAAATTGGCAATATATGTTCATAATTTTCTAGGTTAACACAAAGTTACAAACTCTAGGGAGTTCAAATAGGAAATCAAACCTAACTTAGCATGGGTTTAGCGTCTCAACAACTTCTTATTGACTAGAACACTTGTCAATATTCATTTTAAAGATTACTTAAAAAGTATGCTTCTATTGAAATAGATTCCATTTCATTAGTTTACAACCTCAAACTACACCACCAAACATCAAGCTAAACAGATGCCTGTATTACCACAAAGATGAAATAGAATGATAGGTAGCAAAATTGTTATCAAAAGGTTTTATTCAACTAAGTGAAAGCTTATTTGCAAGTCCAGTGTTATTGGTAAAGAAGAGAGATGATTCATAGAGATTCTACATTGACTATCAAGAGTTGAATAACTAACTATTCCTAATAAATACCCCATTCTCAATATTGATGAACTCATTGGTGAGTTACGTGTGGCTATAATATCCTCAAAGATTGACTTGTATTCACGATACCACTAAATATGAGTTAAACCTGAAGATATCCATAAAACTACCTTCCAAACACATTCAAGCCATTATGAATTTATAGTCATGCAGTTTGAACTCACTAATGCCTTGACTACCTTTCAATTTGCTATGAATGAACTCTTTTAACCTTATTTGAGGCATTTCATTCTTGTTTTCTTTGATGACATGCTAGTTTATAGTTCCACATTTGTTAATTATTTAGTTCATCTTCATACATAGTTTATGTTTTTACTTTATGTTTTTACCTTTTACTTTATATATATTTTTTATTTTGCAAGTTATTAAGATTCCTTAAGGGGAATGAAAGGTTAATCTATAAATAGATTAAGTTAGCACTTGTATTAGACAATTTTAGTGATGAATGAAAACTAGAAATCTGATTGCTCTCTCATCCTATGTTCTTGTTCAATCTCTCACTCTCCTACTATTCTATTCTTTCCTCAATTCCCTCTCTCTCTATTATCGCCCCTTATCTCTGACTCTCTATTTTGTTGCATCATGTTACACCAATTTGATATCAAAGCTTGGCTCTAAATGCTCTTAGGTTGTTCTCAATATCGGAGATAAAAAAATTACCAAAAAGCCCTTGCATTCTCTATTTTCATGCTACAAGAGAAACCCTACTTCTTGATGTTAGATAATAAAATGGATACTACTATCGTGCTTGGAAGGGAAAATTCGATCAGACCTAGAAGAGTCATCTCTATTTACCGCTGCACATGTTGTCACACATCAAAGAGTCCCCTATGTGTGTTCTTCATGTGCCACACGTGGTGTCCATACAATATTGCCAAAATCTGAATTTTAGCATTTTTCTTATGATTTTGTGGGATTTCTTCAACTCTGAAAATGCTAAGAGGCATTAAGTCATCATCTAAAGCTTAGTTGGATGCTAGTTTTAACTAGCTTATTTGGTTATTAAAAAGAGGTGTTCTATTTATAGCTAAACTTAATGAAATGCTTGATATGGTATCCAAATCTAGTTGGTTTTCAAAGATTGATCTTCAAAG
Source organism: Prosopis cineraria (assembly GCF_029017545.1). NCBI lineage: Eukaryota > Viridiplantae > Streptophyta > Magnoliopsida > Fabales > Fabaceae > Prosopis > Prosopis cineraria. The sequence goes on along the minus strand of NW_026555337.1, from coordinate 31,830,629 downwards.
TGGTTTTCACCCAATAAGGATTAGATCTAAATATAAGTGGAAGACGACCTTTAAGAGCTAGGATGGGTTGTTCAAATGGTTTGCCAAATGCACCAAGCACATTCATGAGAGCAATGGCTCACCTTTTTTGCATTTACATGGAAAAATTTCTTGTGGTATATTTTGATGATATATTAGTCTTTAGTAAATCTAAAGAAGAACACTTGGACCACCTTGAGTTTTGCGTCAAGAAAATTTGTATGTTAATTTGACCTAGTGCTCATTCCTTCATAATCAAGTCATCGTCTTAGGCTTTAAAGTTTATAAAAGTGTTTTAATAACTGATCCTTGAAGGTCTGAGATGTTAGAGAATGGCTTGAGCCACAATGCCCCCATGAAATATGAAATTTCTATAGCCTTGCTTCTTTCTATAGACGATTCATTAGAAACTTCAATGCCACTAACTCCTATCATTGACTATTTGAAACAAGACAAGTTTAAGTAGACCTCTATAGCATCATCAGCTTTTCATGATACGAAGAAAAAGGTTTCTAAAGCTCCAATCTCATCTTTGCAGATTTTACAAAGTGTTTTAAGGTTACTTGTAACTCATTTGAAATAAGAATAGGTGGTGTTTTGAGCCAAGAAAGTCACCTAATGGCTATCTTTTGTGAATAGCCTAATGCTGCTAAGCAAAAATATTCTACTTATGATAAGGAGTTTTATGCCATTGTGAAGTCCTTGGAGTATTTGAAGTATTATCTTCTTCCCTAGTAGTTTGTTCTTTAATTTGATCGTCAAGCACTTAATTCATCAACTCTTAACAACACTTAAGTTTTAAACATTCTAAGTGGGTTGAATATATTCAAGGATTTACATTTATTGTCAAGTATTGCTCAGGAATAGAAAACAAAGAAGTTGATGCTTTAAGCTGATGAATCAACTTATTGCACATTATGAGTGTTAGTGTCGTTAGCTTTGGCAACTTAAAGGTTAATATATGACATGTCTTGCTTTTGGATAATATATTAGGAAGTTACCAGTGGTAACCTTCATAATCATGTTGATCTCATCTTTTACGATAGTCATCTCTTCCATAGAAACAAGGTATACATTCCATGTACTTCTATGCGAGATTTTCTTATATGGGAATTACACGTTAGAGGTTTAGCTTATCATCTCAAGGTTAGTCAAAGATAGATTTTTGTGGCCTTTACTCCAGCATGATATGGCTTACATAATGCCTCAATGATGAACTTGTCAAACTTCTAAAGCCAGAAGACATAATACTAATTAGTATACTCCTTTGTCAATCCCTGAGGCACCTTATAAAGACTTGAGTATAGACTTTGTCTTAGGATTTCCTCAAATAGCTAGGGGTTATGATTCTATATTAGTTGTTATAGATAGATTTTTTAAGATGGCTCATTTTATTCCTAGTAGAAAGACTATAAACATTTCACATCTAGCAAGTTGTTCTTTAAAGACATTGTGTATCTGCAAGGGTTACTTGCTACTATCATAGCCGATAGGGATGTGATGCCAAGTTTGTTAGATACTTTTGAAAGACCCTATGGAAACTTTTTGGCACTTAGTTAAACTTCTCTTTTTCTTTTCACCCTTAGACAATGGGCAAATTGAAGTCACTAACTAAAGTCTAGGTAATTTGCTTATAAGTTTAATTGGAGACAATCAAAGAATTAGGATTTAGTTTTACACATTGCCGAGTTTGCATATAATGATTTGGTGAATAGATCCGTAGGCATGCGTTCTTTCAGATTATTCAAGGTTTTAATCCTAAATAGCCTATTGACCTTAAGCCAATCTTGTTGACATTTTGCACTTCTTAATCTACAAAATCCTTTGCTAATTGCCTTTAAAAATTACATGCTAAAATTAGGTGCAACTTAGGGATAAGTAATGATCAATGTAAGTTATCTGCTAATATTCATTTTCAATTTCAAAGCTTTAATATAGGTGACTATGTTATGGCTTGAATTCATCCAAAATGTTATCCTAAACACACTTTTAAAAAGTTGCAAGCTTGAGCTACTAGACCTTTTCATATAGCAAAAAAATTAGAATCTAATACTTATCTATTAGTATTACCATCTAACATGGCCACAAGTTTAATTTTTAATATGAAGGATCTTATACCTTATCAAAGAACTTTTGAGCCTCCCCTTTGCTTTCCAATGATTCTGTAGCTACTCAGCCTCTACAAGAGCCAATTTTGAGGGGCCCCTTTGAGGAAATTGAGACCATTATGGATGACCAAATTGTCTTTACCTCTGAGGGGTTCCTCCGTTGTTACTTGGTCCATTAGAAAGGTCATTCAGATAAAGATGTCACCTGGATTTTAAAAGATAAATTTTAGCAACTTAATCTTGCCCTATTCGAAGCCTATTAACTCTCAACCTCTTTAAAGGAAACTTCTTTGAAGGGGGAATTGATAAAAAATATGGTAAATATTATTCTAGAAAGAAAGAAATTTCCAAATTACTTTTGCATTATTTAGTATTTGTAAGTTTCCTAAAGCTAAACTTACTTTATGCTTTTACTTACTTTTTACTCTATATTTTTTATTTTGTAAGTTGTTGAGCTTCCTTAAAGGGAAGGAAAGATTAGTCTATATATAGACTAAGTTAGCACTTGTATTAGACATTTCTGATGAAAAATGAACATTAGATATATGATTTCTCTCTCCCTCTACATTCTTGTTCAATTCTTTATCTCCCACTATTTTATTCTTCCCTCAATTCCCTCTCCCTCTCTATTCTATTGCATCTCCCTTTCCTGTTTTGTTCCAATCAATGTGACCCCGTGTGTGTATGTGTGTGTGTTGCACCAGTGTAACTAAATTGAAAGGTTTTCTTGGTCTTACAGGTTATTATCAATGATTTGTGCATCACTAAACTTGCTTGACCACTCAATGATCTCACCAAATAAGGGGGTTTCCAATAGTCATCTTTAGCAAAATAATCTTTCTTGAAACTTAAGCATGTATTAATCAATGCTCATGTTCTTTATTTTCTAGACTTCAACAAGCCTTTTATTGTGGAATATAATGCTTTATTATTAGGAGTTGGTGCAAACTGATTTTGGGTACAAAAACAGGACATAGAGTAAACTGGAATGAAATTAATAATAGACTAAATAAGTACCTCTCTTTTAGCTTTCAATAAAAAATTTCTTTGACAACTTTAGGTTTTTTTTTAGCTTTATCCACAACAAAATTCAAAGCTTGAATTTTAGATTTACCCTAAAGGATGGGCAAATCTATGTAGTTTCCAAGAACATCAACCAAGGCAATCTGAAATATTTGGCCAATTTCTTTAGTAAATCAAGAGTATTTGTTTAAAAAAATAAACATGATTTATTGACATTGACCTTTTGGCCTAATGCAAGACAATAGGAATCAAGAATATGCTTAAGATTTTGATGGCTATCATAATTGGCATTAAGGAATAAAAATGAATCATCAGCAAACAAGCTATGCATGATGGGAAGACAAGATTGGGCTAACTTGAATGCCTTGTAATTTCCCTCCAACTTCAACATTTTCAATCATCTTGGATAGGACATTGCTTACAAAAATGAAAAGATAAGGGGATAAAAGGTCTCCCTATCTTTCCAAATAGATATGGGCCATCATCTTTCTTACCATCATTGTATTAAATTGAATAGAAGAAACACACCAAAGAATGTGCTCAACCCATCTTTTAGAAAAACCCATTTTGATCAAAACTTGGTATAAAAAATCCAACTCAATTCTATCATAGGCTTTGTTTATGTCAAGCTTAATAGCCAACTCACATTTACTAGATTGCTTTCTTCTAAGGTAATGAAAAGTTTGATGAACAATCACAATATTATCCTAGATAAATCTACCAGGGATAAAAGTTCTCTGACTCTCAGAAACGAATTGATCAAGGAAGGGTTTAAGTCTATTAGTCATCACCTTAGAAATCACTTTGTAAGAGAAATTACACAAACTAATAAGATGAAACTCATTCACTAAAGCAAGGCATTCAATTTTTGGGATTAAAACCATGTCAGTATGATTAATAAGATTTAGATCAAAACTTAGGAAAAGAAATATTCAACTAGTTGACATATCTGAGAACCTACAATGTCCTTTGGTAGAAACCACTAGTAAAGCCACCCAGGCCTGGGGCCCTAAAGCCCCTAAGATCAAAAGCATTTACTTTAACTTCCTTTGCTGTGACATTTTTCATTAACATCTCATTGGTCTCATTAGATACAATATTATCAACAGAATATAGAACATCACCAAAATCTCTACTACCAAGTAAGTAAAAAGCTAACTATAAAGCTCAAAGAATTTATTTGCAGTATCCTCCTCCTTATCTATCCATGAACCATCATCATCTTTGATTCTACTTATTTTGTTTCTATTTCTCCTTTAAATAGTGGTGAAATGAAAAAATTAGTATTTTTGTCCCTGCATTTTAGCCATTTAATGCACGACTTTTGAGCCTAAAATAGTTCTTCTTATTGCCAAAGATCATTAACTTTACATTTCAACTTATAAATTTTCTTGGCCATATCCTTATTCCAATCCCCTTGTAAAAGAACATTTACTTTACCCATCAACCTATTGATCAATCTCAAGCAATTCCCAAATTCTTTCTTACTCTAATCTCTCAACTTGTTAAACAGGAATTTAATATTATTAGCAACCTCTGCTATAAAATTTTTTCATTATTCACACCTCTCCAGTTATCCTTAACAATTTTAATAAAGTCAAGATGGGATAACCACCACTCATCAAATCTAAAAAGCATCTCAACTTTCACATCATTATGATCAAAGTCAATAAATATAGGGTAATGATCAAAACCAAATGCTTCAAGAAGACCCCCTTTAGCATTAGGAAACATCTCCCTTCCTAAAGAGTTAATTAAAACTTGGTCAAGCTTTTCACGAATGAATTCCTAATCTTCTCTATTGTTAGTCTAAGTGAATTTACCCCCTTTAAATCTAAATCAATTACATCGTTGTCAATAATAAAATTTCTAAATTGATCTAATTCATTATATATCCTTAGACAACCACCTTCCTTCTTTAAATTATAGAGAATGTCATTAAATCCCCCAAAGGGACTATGATGAGTCATCCCTTGGAGAAAGCCTAGAAAGATCCCTCCACTAATAAGATTTTGTACAAATAGAGTTAGGTCCACAAACAAAGTGTTGGATCATATGTTTTTGATTATTACGAAACTAAGAGAAGAGATATTTGTTATATGTGTAGATATAAAGAATCATGGATGAAAACAAAATATCAAGAGCATGAAGAATTAAGATAAGATGAAGAAATTTAGGATAAGTCATTTAAATTCTCTTAGATTTAATATGAAAACTTTGAGAGTTTAATAACTTTTCATAATCATTTAAAATGAATGCATCATGTGTCTCATTTATATGCATTAAGACTCATCTAAGAATATTCAAGCTTACAGGTGATGTCTTTCTAGCACACTAAAAATTTTTATGGTTGAATTCTGTGAAGATTGGAAAATCAAGTGTGATTCTACTAGTTACTCATGAGAATCTACAGGTTAGGCACATAAACTGATGAATCATGCAAGAGTCAGAAAGTAATTTACCCATGATTTGTTACTTATGTTATATGATGCCTTAAGCCTTGCTTCTGTATGCAAAATCATATGTGAGAGGCATTGTGATCCATGTAAGTTTTAGCAATTGTGCTTTGTTACATATGTCAATTGCTATTTTACATGTGAGGACTAATGGTAGCCACGCGTGATTTGTCACTTGTTACATAATCATATATTGCTATATTAAGTCTTAAGTCACCTCCTTGTTCAAGTATATGATCTCTGATTCATATGTTCTTATCTCTTAATCATGCACATTCTTTCTTAAGTACATTGCATTTCCACATGTGAAATGTACCTAGACAAGTTTGAGCCTTACTGCCTGCTATTTTACACATGAGTGAATATTTGATCCATGCATGATTTGTCTTCTTGAATAGACTAAGTCTAGATATGGTTATTTCACGTGTGATAGCATTCTACTTCCAAGTGAGTTTTGTCATACAAATGTGAGCTTCACTTTTTGTAAGTAATTTCACACGTGATAGCATAGTAGTTTCACACGAGATTTATCAGACAAAACTGATGATGGTTTCACATATGCTAAATCATGCGTGAGAGCTTATGAGGTTCTCATGTGATTTGTCACATATACATATCTAGAACAAGCCAAGTGCAATTTCACTCGTGATTTAGTAGGTCACTTGTAAGAAATTGCACCAACGAATAAAAACATTGTTCCAATAGTCTAGCAACTACCAAAACTATAGATGTGATTCATTTCAAGCCTAAACTAGAATTAATAATCATTAAGAAAACTTATCTTTATTTGAGCATTTAAAAATCTTTCAAATTGTGCTTTAACATCTTACATTCATTCATTATTCTTGAAAATAATTGTGAAAAATTCCTCATATGTTTATAAGATTTCAACTGTAATTTCATCTACTCTTTAAGAGTTTTTTTGTGAAAGTTTATTTTTCCTCCAAAAATCTTGAAAAGGTATTTTTCAAGTGTTTATAACAACTTGCTAGTTTGTAGTAAGGTTTGTTGGTTGATTCAAGGCAAGTTAAGTCTTGTAAGTTGTACTGTGGTGGCAAGCACCCATTAAGGCTTGTGAATTTAATTGAAAATCTCAAGTGTGATCTTGAAGACTAGACATAGGCCAAGTTTGGGGCTGAACTAGTATAAATCTTATATGTCTTATCTTCTTCCTTCATGCTAAAGCTTTTTATTCTATTTAAGTTTTCAAAAGTTGTAAGTGTCACCCAATCCACCCCCTCTTAAGTGCCAACATATCTTAACACAAAGGAAATGGCTCCAAAAGAATTCCCCTCCTAAGAAACATCCTTAACATGAATAACATTCTTAATAGTTGAGATATTATTCAAAGATATTGAATTTTTCCACCATAAACTTAGTTTACCAGAACGATCAATAGGGTCAACATATATTCTAAAGTCAAATCCTAGTTTCCTCTTTAATTTGTCAACTTTCAAATCTTTCATTTTTGTTTTAAATAAAAATATCATTGAGGGTTTAAGTTTCCTATGAAAGAAACACAAATTTCTAACTTTCAAAGTAACCCCCAATCTCTGACAGTTCCAAGCATCATAAATCATGGTGACTTGATAGTTGTGGATAGCCAGCTACCATGCCCTCCCAGAGAGAACTCAGAAGGAATAGCTTTAAATGAACCAAATGAAGAATAAGAATTCCAAATCTCTATATTTAACTTGTATATTGGTTAGATGTTGAAGAATCACCAATATTGAGTTTCTGGGCAGCATGACTTTTACCACATCTCAAGCTAAATTTTAAGCAACTCTTTGACCTTCCATAAAAATTAGTTCATCTCTGAATTCAAATCAACAACATTTATTAACTTTCCCAAGAGAATCATCTTCATCCTTCTTCTATCTCTTAGCATCGAGAGTCTCTAAAAGTTCCTTTGCATTTCTTTTAAAGCCAAGTAATTCAAGTCTCCTTAATAAATCATCACAATTTGATGAGCAGAAAGCTAAGGCCTTTGATTCTTCTAACTGAGGAAAATCATCATCAAGAAATTCTACTATATATGAATCTTCTCTTGTTATTCTAATTCTATTTTCTTCTAGGCCTACTCTTATCTACTCATTACCCTTTCTTTTTACCATGGGCCTAAAAGCACAATCAAGCCATACCACTTCTTTAACTCGGAATGAGTTAATATCAAGCCCAAAAAAAGCATTAGTCCTAGTCTCATTTTCTACTTATACCTGATTCATATTGAGACCCACAAAAAGAAATTGGACAACCAAGTAATCATTAGCCACCTTATATGAATCCTCAGTATTAATAACTTTCTCCCTTAAATTAATACTTTCTTTGTTAGGAACATAAACATCCATTCTTTCAATTACCATATTATTATCAACAATCCCCATATTTTCACAATCTAAATTAATATTTGGCTCTTCCCCATGCAAAACTTGATCTATATGTTCTCCATCCCTTTGTTCATTAATTATTGGAATTGTCGATTCATCTCCCTCTTCAGAGGTTGCCAGAAAAACACCTCTATGAATCTAGATGATTTTTCTGATGGCTTTTGAGTAATTAGCACATACATCAGAGTTAAAAATTATGGGCAAGTCTCTATTAGCATTCTGATAAACATCCATAGTGCAATTTTTTATTTCATGGCCCAATCTACCATAGTGGAAACAAAATTTCTACAACTGTTCATATTTTATCAATATCTTCATTGAAGGCAAATTTAGACGTTGAACCTAAAGAACTGTCAATAGTGGCATCATGGGATTTATAGCCACCTTTGCTCATCCAAAAGATTTAATAAGTCTTTCTCCATTTAATGGATATTTAATAGCCAAGACATTACTAATTCTTGAATCCAAAATGAATATATTCTCAGCAAACAAATCTTCCTCTGGCAAGTCATGGAATTGAATCTAAAAGTCACAAGTAGAAAATTTAATTTCACTTAAACTAAGAAAAGGAGGGTGCTTTATTAGGGAGAGCATATGTTCTCTAACTAGCTAAGGTTCTTCCACTAAAATCCTTAATATTTCATCCTTGTTTTCAAAAGAGAATGTAAAATAGTTGTCCACACCATTCTAAATCTCTAATTTACCTATAACTCTCTAAGTGACTTTAGTCATCCTTTCCACCGAGACTTTTAGGATAGGAGCCATCCCAAATATATTACCAATCAAAGCTCTACAACCTTCCTCCCCATAATGTGACTTACACCATTTAATCTTCACACTTCTAGTTTCTCTATTATTTCTCACAGCTTTACTATCAATATCTATAGCTAATACTCAAACCTCCTAACCTCCTCAAAAAAGTTGAGAAATCCCCACCTAAAGGGATAAATAAAACAGTGACAGCAATACTGAACAGTGAACATGGACACAACCAAAGAAAGGCATCATAGCACAAACAAGAAAGAAAATAGGATTCTTAAGGATGAGAGAAAGACTAATTTGAGATTTTATAGTGATTTATTATTGAACTTACTATGTTCATCTCTATATTTCACACTTGAAACAAAGTAACTTAAGCTTAAGGAGCTTAAGGGGATTTCTAATCACCTTTGTAAGGGGGCAAGTTTCAGACTCAATAAAAAGTCTGTGTTGTACTATGAAAACTTAGAGCTCAGTTTAATGTTAGTGGATATAGTGAAAAATCTTAAGGGTATCTTGAGGACTAGATATAAGCTCAAGTGGATAGAGCTAAACTAGGGTAAACTCTGTATACAAAGCTTTTCTTTCCTACACTTAGCTTTACTTGGTGATACTGTTCCTTTTTTATCTTTATTTCTACATTACTTGCATTAAATTTTAATTAGCTCAATTTACCCTCTATTGGTTGGTTTTTACAAGCTTATCTTATGATATTCTAATAATAGCTAGTTCTGTTTTAATGTGAATTTTTTTTGTCTTTTCTCAACTTAATTCATAAAAGAATATGGTGTCATTATCATAGCTAGAGTAGTAAACGAGTTGCTTTAGGTAAGGAATTATTTGCCTCATCTATTATATGTGTAATAACCTCCATTATTAACCCCTAATTAAACTAAACAACTATGGTTTAATAAAGACTATATTAATGAAAAGCAATCTTAACATATAGGATCCCAAAATTAAATTAAAAACACAGTTATATTATTAATCAAGAAATTAATGTATATTTAATCATGTGAAAACATGGGATAAAGGGAAGATCATAAAAAGGAATTGATAAAAGATAGAACTAACATTTTTAGAAAATTGCACTAGTTCATTGAGGATAAGGACTCTTTCACTGTGGCCAACTAAGTATTGACACACTTATTGTGGCAAATGTTTCCTTTATTGTGGCTAACCCTTCGATGAAACATTTGCCACAGCTTTTTACACTCACGTTGTAGCTCGTGGCACAGAGACCTTCTTGCCACAGCCTACGGCCTTCATTATTGGAACTAACACAAACATACATACTCACCACAATCAAACATGTTGTTCATCATAGCGAACCCTATAATATTAGCACAATAACATTACCAGCAGGAATACCAATCCCAAATGAAATTAAGCAATTTAAAATCATGCATAAATTGCTCTAAAAATAATTTACCAAATTATGAGAAGAGCTAAGTGTCATTTGTAATACTTTCCTGAGTGTTATCCAAAAATTACATAATTCAAATAAACTAAGTGTGGTTAAGGAGTTGATCCTCTAATCAACTTAAGAAATAAATTATTTAAAACCTTTAAAAAAATTTATAGGTTCTACCTATAATGCATGGAAGCAAGCTAGATGAAAGTGGAATAAAAAAATGCTATCATAACAGCCCGCCCAGGCCAACTTCTGAGAGCTACAGTTCGGCTATTCGACCTTGATCAAAGTGATTTTAAAGCTCATACATCACATTCAAAGGGTACTATAAATGTACCGAATTTCAAAAAGATCCAACGGTCTGATTAAAAATTAGACATATTAAAAATTTGGTCATTTTTGCTGTCATGACGGCACCTCCGGACTAAATTTTGGAATGCACCATTTCATCATCCGACCTCCGATTGGAGCGACTCTAAAGCTCACATGTCACTTTTAAATAGTACTATTAGAATGCCAAATTTTGGAAAGATCCAATAGACGGATTGAATTTCGTGCATGTTGTAACATCATCACTATTGTTGTCATGATAGCAATATGACAGCACCTCCCACCAAATTTCAGAGTACGCTGTTTCTCTGTCCAATATCCAATCAATGTGATTCTAAAACTCACACAAAGCTTATAAAAGGTTTTACTTGTGACCCAAGTTTTAGAGAAATTCAACGGTCGGATTGAGATTTGAACACCTGGATGCAAAAGTACAGTTTTTTGGTAAAAACTATTTTCAAAATTGTCCAAATCTCATCTTAATGGTCACAAACCTATGGGGACACTTTGGACACATGAAATAGGACTAAAAATACCTGATAGAACATTTAAATGATAGAAAAACCTTTTATACCAAAATTTGACCACCCAGGTGCCATTTCCCAAAATGGACCCTAAACCCCCAAAATGCACAAATGACACAAGAATGGCCAAAAACTATTTCAAATATCATATACACATATGAATACACACGCTAAAAATTTTTACTTGGCTCAGAGATCTTTGTGAGGCCCATGCACCCACTCTCTCTATCTAAGGTGTATGTTTGCCCACAGTACACCATTTGCAATGCAACCACTTTGCATTTGCTTGTGGAATCACATATATACCAAATAAGTATTTACTTGTAGTAGAAACTTGGTATACTAAATAAATCCATCAAAACCACACACCATAGCCAAGTTTCCTAGCCAAAAGTCTACAAGCAAACAAAAATTCATAGACAAGCCATACAATCCACACATACTCACACACATATACATAATCACATCCTACTGGCACCCTAATTATAAATATATTACAATAGATTTGCTCAAAAGAAAGGAGTTGCAGTTCTTTACAATTCACAAACAACCCCTAGCTCTGCTCCTTTCCCCGTCCTCTATTGGTTCTTCGCCTGGACCTGAAAATATTGAAAAGAAAGGGGTGAGAAACCACAGTCTCAGTAATAGAGAAATCTACATTGATTATTACAAAGTAAGCCATAATCAAATAAATGAATAATAAATTCAATATAGTATATAATTTAACCATTTAAAATGGATGAATGCATGACATAGGCCGGTATGGCCTTTCATGACCAACAGAATGCCCCTGGCACTCTTTAACTCGTAGGTAAACCTTATACCTACTTGTACCTCCACAGGCAAAAAACATAATCTAAGGCATGATTTAATCCACCGAACTGCCTATACCCCTTCGACATAAATCCTGAGCATTTGAAGCTAACTCCCTTCCAGAGCCAGCTCGACTTACTCTCCATGTGAGGGTTACCTTGGCCTAGGCACTCAACCTCATACTTTATATGTCGAATTCTCTCCTCTAGTGAGAGGTGTCGAACACTCAATACACTAACCACTTTAGCGCACTGAACCCACAATACGTAAGGCAACACTGAGCACTGGCAGTGTGCCATAGAATATCAAAGGTCCACACCTTCTCATTAGTGAACTCCTACAGAGATCATGCCTTTTATTTGTGTCTACTTTTCTAAGAATTGACCATTTCAACACTCTAAGGTAGTATAACATTTATAAATCTCCTTTAAATGGTTCCTTAGCCTATCTAAGATACCTTACTTAGTTATACTTCCTTAAATGCAACTTCTATTCTTTATCATTACAATACATGAAAACAAATCTCCTTTCCATAAAAACATTATTGTTAAACAATTAGAAAACATATTTGCACTATAATCAAAGTAGTACCCCATAACCCCTTATAAAGCACAATTAATCTTTTAAAATATGTAATGCATGATAGCTAGTAATATTCATTCAAAAATAGCTAAAACGAAGTAATATGAAATATAAATTCTCCTATTACCTCAACCCTTTAGTACCAAAAGGGTTTTCTCTTGTACAAAATAGGACTTCGCTTGTTTCTTAACTTCTCAATAAGTTCACTAACAATTCCCTACAACATATAAGTGATTCACCTCACTTATCATGACAAATATCATTAATCAAGACTATAGCTCATACCACACAACTTGGGTTAATAAGCCATAATCCATCCCAATGGTCCGTATATTAAACCAACCATTCACATACTACCACTTAACCACCAAAACCACTTATTAGCCATCATTAGGCTAATTTTTAATTCATATAATTTTTAATCAATTAAAAATCTTCACTTAGTATCACCAACTTTTACCATTATCCCTTATAATGAAAACCAAACCTTAATTTAAATCTTATTGGGCTCAAATAGCAAAATTATAATTAATCAATAACTTAAACCATTGAGGAGCAAAAACCAATCTCTCAGGGTTTAATTTGTGCCCAAAACACCTCTTTTCATCTAATTATCCACTCAAAATATTAGATCACTATATAGAAACTCAAAACATCCTCCCTAGGATCCAAAGAAACAAAAGCTTATAAGAATAAAGCCTTTGGGATCAAAATCTAGAAATTTTCTCTTCCAAAAATTGAAGAAAATCAAGAGTGAAGGAAAGATTGAAGTAGGGAGTTTACCTATTATGTAGCTGAACTCGCAACAGTTGCAAAGCCTCCTAGATCCAAGCATAACTCTCTCTCTTTCTCTTTTCTTCTTCCTCTCTCCCATTCGTTTCTTTCCTTTTTCTTTTTTCCATTTCATTTCTGCATCCATTTTGGTCTTTAAAAATTTGATATAAGACTTTAGGAAAAATTATAAGAAAGGGCCCAACATTTTTTTATTATAGCATAAAAGCCCGGGTCAACTTTGGTAATTTTTTCTATAGTTAAAAATAAAATAAAACCCAACTTTTGCTTAGTTAAATTCAAACTCTAGACCTCTGTTAAATTATTCTAAATTTTAATTTAATTATAGATATTTTATTTTATTTTTTAAATAAATCCAAGTCTTAAATTTCAGGATGTTACATCATTTATTATGTTAATACATTTACATAGATAGTCTTTCCTAAGGCATAAGATCAAGCAATCAAAATGCCTAAGCTAAATGCTAGCTTATGGATTCGAATTATGATCAAAACATGTACAAATCCTAGATAACTAGATACTTTACTTATGTAATTAAGCGTCTCTAGTCCTCAATGCTTTTTCCCTTTGCATTACTCTTAGAATTTTCAAAAAATAATAACAAATGCAAGTGAGATTATACAATCTAAGTAACTAAGGCACATAAATTCAAGTACATGAAAGTGTGGAAAATACAAGCACATTAGGCAGGGAATCACAGATAACAATCTTTCAATATTCAACATGTATAATAAGATTATGGATGATATTTGAAAGGAATATGATGTAATAATGATAAATTATGCATATTCATATGCATTCCATTCTTATTCCCCTCCTTATATCTTCTAATTGAATCTATGTGCTATCAAGTCATATAGAACCAACCCGTGAAATTGAGTTGGACCCACTATCTAATTATGAGTGGTAACCCATCTAAGGCCCTGTACTCACTCTTTCATGAATTCTCCCATTCCAAACTCATGTAGTGTCAATTTGCCTAATACAGGACAATACCCAGTCTAGGGTAATAGTAGAGAACCAAAACACCAAGGTGATAGAACAAATTTGTTTCCCACTTTTATATGTCAATTAGGAACCTTCTATTAATAATTTATCACCTCAATGTGCGCACATTGTATTAGATTTGAAATTTTGCCTAAGTTTTTAGATTCAATGCACTAGGAGCATTTTGGTCCAAAATTTTTTTTGAGAAAATGTACAAGAAAAATTGACAAAGTGCATTTTATGTCCAATTGATGAGTGGTCAAATTAGATTTCTAAAATTTATTTTATTTTGGAAGTAATTAAATAAAAAGTCAACACTTTTTAAAGTGTCTTTGTGTGAAATTTGTTATATAATTTTGTACAACCTAAAACTTGGTTATTTTAATAAATTATCCATTCTAATTATAAATTTAATTTTAAAAATTAATTATATTTTATTATGTCATATGTTATTTAATTGAATTATGTGATTTATGTGACATAAGTGGCATGTGACTTGTACATCAATTAAAAAATTGAAATCAACACTCCTTGAGGTCAATGGCTGAGCATTTGCACATGATTTATGCTATTTTTAAGAGATTAAATCAGCTTAAATAATGTGGATGACACATGAAAAATTACACACATTGAAAATATCTATAAACCAATAGAAGGTTACCACTTTGCAAGTCAACATCTATTTTATTTCATCCCTTCCATTCTCTCACTTGTTCATAGTGTTTTTCATTTTCTTTCTTTTGTTCTTCATTTTTTAGCACCATATCTTCCATTTTCAGCCACCAAACCTCCACAAAACTCACACCATCCTCTCCTTTCTTTAATTTCACCCCACCTCTCCTACTTTCACAAGGATTGGAGCTCATTTCCATCATTCAAGGGCTATGGAGTTTTGCCTCGACAAGCAAGTTCTAGGGTCCTTAAAGATGATGAAGATTGCTAAGTTCTTTCATGGAATCCTAAAGAGATGAAGATAGAGGATGAGTCTTGAGCTTCACATTAGCTAAGTTCTCTTGTTTCCTATCCTCTTGTCTTTTTACTAGATGGTTGGGTTCTTAATCTAGGGTTTAATCATCTTAGCTTGTAAATTCTAATTTGAATTTGATGCTGATGTAAAGAGAGAGCATTGTTTCATTTAAATTCCTTCTTGGTTTAGCCATGGTATTTCAACCACTAAGTGTTTGGCACATAATTTTGTGTTTTTCATTTAGTGAATTACTTGTGTTAATGTTGCATAATATTATAATGTTGATGCTTGAGTTGTTGAGTAGCTTGACATAATCTTATGGTTACATAACTCCTTGTTTTGGCTATGGCTCTTAAGGAAGAATTTTAAGTGATTTACTTGATTAATTTCTTTACTAATTGGTTAATTAAACTAGGGATTTTAATCTAATACCTAAGGAAGTTAGCTAATTAGGTTAATTGGCTTAGGATAATTTTTTAAGTCATGACAGCTTTAGTCAAGAGAAAAGGAAAGCTTAACTTAGCCTAATCATGAGAAGATAATGAGTCCAAAATAATTAATCTTTAGGGTTTTATTATTGTGAAAAGGAAAGTTCATTTCACTCACTTTAATTAGAATTTTAATTACCTGCACATTAGGTAATTATTTTAGATAATTAGGTAACTAAATTCCAACTCTTTGGGTGACTTATTGCATTAGATAACCTCCTTAGTTGAACTGAAATCATTCCTTAAGAGATGACCTAGGGTTAGCCCCATATTGCATGAAGGTAAGCTTTAGTTTTAATTTTGAGGGCAACTGACTATTTCCTTATCAAAAGTTTGGTACCGTTGTCGGCGAATGTGTTTAGGTTTGATTTAGGGTTGTTTAGTTCTTAATTTACATTTTTAGTGTTTCTGAAAATTTTATGAAAAATTATAAATATTTGTATTTTGCATTTTTCTAAGTGCATCTGTGAGTTTTGTGTGTTTTTGTTCTATTTTTGAAAAAGAGAAAAAAAATTTAGTGTAATTTTTGTTAGTTTAGTATAGAGTTGAAAGTATTCTATTTCCAATGTCTCTATTTGAAATTGAAAATTCAACTGGAAATGAGTTAGGGAGAATTTTGACTTCAAATTTCTTGCCTTTGAAAGCTCTATATCTTAGCTTCATTTTGAAATTTTTGGGTCAATTTTGGACATGGGAAGTGTCCTGTGGAATTTTTGCAAGGTTAGAAGGTCTAGGGAGTCTTTATAGAGGATTTCCAAAACCCTATTGCAACTTTGAGTTAGCATATCCCCCCTCTGTGTGTCTAAATTGATTGAATTATAGTCCCATTTTCCTTATTATTGTCTCAGATTTGTTTCTTATGTTTAGAATTTTCTTCAATTTTTCCATTTTTCTATTTAAAAGTTTGTTAGAAGCTCTGAAGGTCTGCTAGACGAAATCCTATTTCTCCAGACCTGTGGACCAAATTGTGAAAATTTGTTGGAACAATTAGGAAGGATTTTTTATCTAAAAGTTTTATATAATTTTCCTATATATCTCTTGTGTCTCTCATAAAATTTTCAATGGAATTTATCGTGTGAATTGGTTGCTAGAAAATCCACAAGTTCACTATCTCCAAAGAGCTTACTGTGCGAATTCCAGAATTGCCAAAGTTTCTTGATTGAGCATTATTAACTCTCTTTCTACTTGTTTGGAATTTTTTTTATTGTGTTTATTCATTTAGTTGCTATTGAGTTTATTATAAAACAAAAAAAATTTTCTTTGTGTGTTTTGAATTATCTCTTATTGATTTGCATTTTAGCATAGCTTGTTTTTTTGTTCATAATTTTCTTGAGCTTGATTAGTGCATGACCCAAAGGAAACATACCTCTTTTGTTAAATTAGATCGAGAAATTAAAAGGACTACTTCAAGGTTGAGAAGATCACAACCTAGTCTGGATTCTCATTTAGTTTGTAATTTAATAATGGAAGGAATCTTAAGGCATGAACATGTGCATAATGAGGGCCATAGGAATGGGAATCAGAATTTGCATGATAATAGCCATTTTAATAATAAATTTAAAGGCTCACATAATCTTAGAGAGGAGAGGAGCATTAGGCAATTAACTCAACCTAATTAGCATGATAATCCTTATGGCTTGTATGTTCCTCCTCCTAATATTCAATTTAAAATTAAACCCTCTTTGATTAATGCATTGCATGAATTTTATGGGTTAGCGAGAGAGGATTGCCATAGGTTTTTGCATACTTTTTTCTTGGTTTGTGATACTATGAAGCCTATGCATGAAAATGTTGATTATGTTTAAGCTAAGACTTTTGTATTTTCTCTTAAAGGTTTTAGTGGTATTTCAACTACCCTTCTTATGTGAAAGCGAGCACATGGATCGACCTAAGAAGACTCTTCTTGGATAAATTCTTTCTAAATTCCAAGGTCACCAACTTGAGGAAGAAATTTATAGGGTCCAACAAGGAGAGAATGAGAGTCTCTATGAGTATTGGATTAGATTCTAAGGACTTTTAGCTAAATGCCCACACCATTGAATTTTAAGTGAGAATTTAGTCCACTATTTCTATAAGGGATTGATTGCAAGAGATAAAGTTAACATTGATGCTGCTAGTAGTGGATGCTTGATTGATCTCACTTCCTTAAAGGCTTGGGAACTAATTGACAAGATGGCTCAAGTGATGCTCAATACTCTATAAGAGAGAAGAGGAATGTGAATATGGTTAGTTCGACAATGCTTAATGATTCACATATGGACTTGTTAGCCGCCAAGATTGGGAGAATGTTGGCTCCATAAATATCTCAAGTGAGCAATGTAAGTACTTCTCAAGCACTTATCCCTTATTCTTATACTTTTTATGACTCACCCATGTATGTAGAAAGCAATTTTCCTATCAAGTTTGAGCAAGTGAATACTATCTACAATGAGAAACAATCTTATGGTAAGATGTAAGGGTAAAGAGCTTATTCTAATATTTACAACCCTTCATAGAAAGACCATCCTAATTTCTTTTATTCAAGCTTAAATGTGGCTTTGCAAAACAATCAATAAAAAGGAGCATTCCAAAACACCTTTAGCCATGACCCTTTACCTCATTTGTCTCAAGTTATCTCTTCTCAAAGCTACAATTCAAGTAGTAATTCTCTTAAAACTTCTTCTAATTCTTATGGTGATAGGAGGCTTATTCCAATTAACAGTTCTTCTAACTCTAATTATTTTACTGATGTGAATGTGTTATGCAAGCAATTGATTGAAATGAATTCCTTATATAAGAACATGTATGATGGCTTAAGGAACAAGGTAGAGAATATGGGTAACAAGAGTGAGAACATGAATTCTAAAATTGATGCCCTTACTTCTCAAATAAACATGCTTGCTAGCCAATTAAGTGTAGTCAATGATCAAGCCTCTACATTACCATCCAATATCATTGCTAATCATAAAGCTAATCTTAATACTATCACCTTGAGGAGTGGCAAGGAGTTAGGAGAAAGACTATAAGAAGACAAGATAAAAGGGAAGGCTGAGAATCCTTTTTTGAATTCTTCAATCGATATTAATATTTCTAGTTTTTCTTTTACTCTTAATGATGCATCTTTTTATAGGGATGATGATGAAAAGAACATTGAGGAGATCATATGCAAGTAACCACCATCTAAGGCGGAAAAAGAGGACTATGGTTGAGTTTCTTAGCAATGAAAAAGAAAGAGAGGTCGAGCAAAGTGAAACAAGAAAAGAAAGTTCAAGCAAGGAAGAAGGAAAGCAAAGTCAAGAGATTGTGAAGAAGCTTCCTTTCCCGCAAGCACACATGTAGTCCCTAAGCAAGTAAATGGACAATTTGATTAAGAGGTATATGATTTCTTCCATAAGATTCATGTTAATGTAGCCTTAATGGATGTAGTTAAGAACTTTTCTAAGTACGCCAGATCTTTGAAAGATTGTTGTACAAACAAAAGGAAGTTTAGCCTAATGCAAGGGTACAATTACCCTATTCTGTGAGTGCTATAATAAAGCCTTAACTCCTATAAAGTGTGTGGACCCTAGTTCTTTGACAATTCCATGCAGGATTGGAAACACACATTTTTCTCATGCATTGATAGACTTATTGATAGGGGACGCGGAAGCAGAATCGTGCTAGTTTAGGGATAAAACCCTAAAACAATAAAAACACAAGAACAAAAGGAAAGGGATGAAATTTATGACGGAAATAAAGAAAGGTATGAAGTAAGCAATAGAATAATGATCAAGGCGAAGATCCTCTAGAGCACCTGCCTCTAGGAACCTCAACCTTCGAAGACACCACAAGAGTTGATCACGCTCTTGATCACATCTGTTTCTCACACGGGATGCCACCACAAAGCACTAAGGCTCACAAGAGTTATAAACTCTAAAATGAATAATTTCATTCAACTTCTGTGTTGTTTACAATAGGGAGCATGCCAAATTTATATAAGCTCATAGAAAAAAATATTTCCTAAAATTAAAACCCTAATTTCCTAACTAAAAGGAGAAATAATATAAAATAATGATAAAATATTCAGCCACATAATTTAGGAGATGTGATCCTAAAATTATGGGATTACAAAATTTAGAAATTAATACTATAATTAATTCTAACCTTTGACTAGACTCAAAATAGAAAATCAAATTAAAGGACCATTAAAATAGGAAATAATTTAGGAGACAATCAAGGGATCATAAAGGATTTAAAATCACACCACCCTTGACTTCTTTACTAGGGTTTCATGCCTCCTTGCTTGTAAGAGGCTCAACTTATAGTTTTCCTTGCATTGGGCTAAGGTCTGCATCTCTTGGGCTTGACCCTTCATGAATTTGGATCTTAAATACATTATACACGTATAAATGCTCTCCTTTAGGCTTGAGAGGAGTGCCCCAATGCTCTCCAAGCTCTTGAACTTCTTGCACAAGACTGAACAAGGCTTGCTTCATGGCTTTAGTTTGGGCTCTTGTCAATGGACCTCCAATATGTTGTAATGGGTCTTTAGGTACGTTGGATTGGAAGTATTGGGCCCCTTCTATGTCACCATACTCATGATTACCATCCTCAAGCTTCGTTGCCATTAATACTATGTCACCCGTGCCATGGGGTCCATCACTTATGTGCAGTCATTAATGTCATACATCTTTCAATTTATCATGCCTTGAGTCTTGATTGCATGCACAAGACACTTATGATACGCCAATTTATGGATAGAAGTGTTAGAAGACCATATGAAATAGTAAAAGATTTGTTGGTTTGTGTTCAAGGTCTATTGTTTCATGTGGATTTCTATGTGCTAATATGTCAAAAGAAGGGAGTAGGGAAGATATTTTGATTTTAGGAAGGCCATATACGAGGACTGCCCATACATTGATT
Source organism: Prosopis cineraria (assembly GCF_029017545.1). Taxonomy (NCBI): domain Eukaryota; kingdom Viridiplantae; phylum Streptophyta; class Magnoliopsida; order Fabales; family Fabaceae; genus Prosopis; species Prosopis cineraria. The sequence continues at coordinate 31,810,100 of NW_026555337.1, read as the reverse complement.
GACATGAAAAAGGGTAGTTTGATTTTAAAATATGGAGAGCATTATATTGTTTTTAATATATATATATATATATATATATGAAGTAATGAAACATCCTTTTAAGGATTATTCTTTGTTGGGTGTGAGTTTGATTGAGTTATTGCTTCATGATGCTTGTGAGTCTCACATGTTGATTCTTTCTTAAATGTTAATGATGATTTATCTCTTGTCACTACTACATGCATTGATATAAGTGATTGCCCTATTTTTTTAGAGATTGATGCATGCTTGAATGTTGCGACCACTTCTTCCCATGATTTATTTGAAATGTCTCCTATGCTCGATCTTGAAATACTTGAGAAGCATATATCTTCTTGTGTTATAGGTACTAATGCCATTGAGGTTGAATCTATGAGTTATTCTCCACTCAAGCTTGATGTTCTTAAGATTCCCAAGCTATTGGAGGAAAATTCTATACTTACACATATTGAGGTTGTGGCTCATGTCCAAACACTTAAGGACAAGTTGCAAGAAAAGGGGGAGGCCGTGAAGAAGAAAGAAGAAGAAATCAATGAAATTGAGTATCACAAGGAGGAAAACCAATCAAAAACAAGAGATAAGCCTAAAATAAAAGAAGGGGCTATTAGGTATTCTACCAATTAAGACTTAAAGAAGCTCATTTTCTCTTGTGTAGAGCTACTACCTTAGAGTTTAAGCCTTTGCCATCCAATCTCAAGTATGCATATCTACTTGAGAATGAGAAGCTTCGAGTAATAATTTCTAGCTCTTTATCTCTTGAGGAAGAAAATGCATTGCTTGATGTGTTAAGAAAAAGCATGCATGCTATTGGTTGGACTTTGGCTGACATTCTTGGTATTAACCCTATTATGTGCACACATAAAATTTTTCATGAGGATAATGCTAAGCCCATTAGGCAACCACAAAGGAGACTTAACCCATTGATCTTAGATATGGCAAAGAAAGAGGTTGTTAGGCTACTTAGTGCTGAGATCATTTATCCTCTAACAGACAGTGAGTAGGTGTCTCTAACCCAAGATATGCCTAAGAAAAGGGGATTACTGTGGTGAAAAATGAGAAAGGAGATCTTGTCTCGATTAAAGTTCAAAATGCTTAGAGAGTGTGCATAGATTATAGGAAGCTATAGAATTTTCACTTAAAGGCTAAATTAGATTGTGAAATGAAAAAGAGAAGAAAGGGAAAATGTGTGTGAAAGGTGAAGAAGCTTTAGATTTGCAAGGGTAAGTCATAACTTAAGGTTTAGATTTTACTTCAATTAGTAACTTGTTGGATAAGTAACGTGCAGCCCTATGCTTCAATTCTACTCCTTTTCATTTATTTTCATTAGTTGAGAAATTGAATCATAAAGTTCTGAGGTATTGTAATCTAAAAGAAAAGTTTGAAATAGAATATCAAGTATAAAACTAAGGTTTCATGGCTAGTATAGAGTTGAATGGTTGAGCTTTGAGAGTTTAAGCTCAAAATGGCCTAAAAGTTATGTTGAAACTGAAAAATTGGGTAAATGGATAAGTTAGGAAGTTGTTATGGTTGTTTGAGTAGCTTATAAGGCTAATGACTATAAATAATGGATAAGTGAATTGAAAAGAGATCAATTAAACTATTTTATATATTAAGGGATTTGGTTTAGTTGAATTAATGCTTGTGAAAAGTGTTGAGAATTGACTTAGAGGCACTGTGTTATATAGATTGAGCATTTGTGAAGTTGCTCATGAGAATCTGTGCCCTTAGGAGCTTAGTGTGGTTTGTAACCCTTGGTAGTAAGGGTTAAAGGTAACTGGAGAAACCCTTTTACTTATTTGTTTATGAAATTATTTACAAGCACTTTGATATAACTATGTGTATTGTATTATAAATTGATAAAGTAGTAGTATTGTGAATGTATATGCATGTGGGTGTATGAGTATTGATTGAAATGAATTTGAGGTGGCACATGTATTGACATGCATCGCATATACAAGAATAACCTAGATTATACTAGGGTGACATGACTCTACCATGAGGAGGTCTAAGTATTCCTGATGATCCAAAAAGTAGAGCTTAACTCTGCCAGGATGGACCTAAAAGAAGAATCTTGATTATCTAAAGCATAGAGCTTAACTCCGCCATGAAAAACCAAGGACACTGAATGATTCATAAGGTTACCTTAGACTAGGGGGTCGTGGTCCTACTTTATATAAGGTTAGGAAGTCCTGATAATTCAAAGCATAGAGCTTGACTCCACCATGACAGACTTAGGAGACCACCCATATGGAAAGAGGATTACTTAGTCTGAGCAGTGGTATGGTAAGCCCTATTCCTTGTAACTAGAAGTCCTGGTCTGAGTGTAGGTATTACTCTACTAGGGGAAACCAGGAATGCATTACATGAGCATAACAAGATTGATGAGATTAAATTCCTATATATGCATATGTTATTTTTTTAATACACATGATACTTTATTACTTGTTTATGATTTTGTTTACTAATCGGTAATTGAGGTTACCTTTGAGTTATTGGGATGTATGTCTCACTCCATTACTTTTGAACACAAGTAAAGAGAGCACAAGAAGGCTATAAAAGAAAGTGAGGAAAGAATAGCTTCAATTGGTAGTGGTATGACTGCTATTAGTGTAAATGAATGTATAAAATGTTGATAGAGTTAAGTTTCCAACTAAGATGCATAAGTATATGTGAACTTGAGAAAGTGAATTGTGCTATGAAAACTTGCTTGTATATATGTATATGATATTGCATTATGCTGAGGTTGCCTTAATGGAGGGTACATGGATAGGCTTAAATGTGAATCAAGCAAGTATATGTTGTTTTGTAACTTGTTCCACTTGTTTATATGTGAATTGATGTGATAATTGTGTGTTGATTGTGTATTGATTATGAATTGTGTAATATGTGAGAACTTGACACAAATCATGAGGTAGAGACCCATTTAGAAGAGTCGAGTACATATGTGATTTCTGACTATATATTGAGGCGAAGCCCATATGTAAGAGTTGGAGGAGTTAAAAGTGGAACAAGTCTAGTTGTATATGTGAATATGGGTTATATATGTTTATTTCTTATATAAGTCCATAATTGTGTGGTATGGCTTTGAGAGGCTAAAATGGGCTATTGATGTGATATGTGCGTATTATAGTGTCAGTTAGGTGTATGTAGTCCTTTTGGACTTAGTTCAAGACTCAAAGAGGTTTAATGAGATAAGGAATGTGAATTAAGCACTTAGGGCATAAGTTTTTGAAAGAAAAAGTGACTTTTTGCACTTGGGTGTCTAAATTTAAATCAGACCATTAGATCAAGTCCAACTTGTTCTATTAGCTAGTATACGTTGTAAGCTTCATGTGGGTGCTTGAATCACTCTAATCAGACATTGGATGTGAAAATGGCGCATATTGAAAGTTCAATATTTTTGCTGATAAATGACAATAGAATTTCGAACTGGTGCCACGGTGCATGACATCTCACGTTGTGTTGCATGACACAATTGGAACCAGAGCGTGTGGCTCTATGCCACATGCCTCAGTGTATGGCCCATTTTTAGGGTTGAGAGGTTATGGCTTTTTAAGTCATTTGATTGTGTTTATGCTTCTGCTAGTCTTCTTATTTGAAAACAATTCAAGGGCTATTACTCTAATTTTGATTTATTGATTGAGTAATGCGGAATGGTAAAGCCCAGATTAAGAAGGGACTTTATAGGGTAAGCTTTATAGTATCCTTACCTTTGATTCTACTATAATTTCTCATAGTATGAGTTATAGAGAAATTGAATTGGGGGAATTTTAAAGGTTAGTTTCTTATCCTCTAGTAATTAGAAGGTTCTTGGAAGTTAAATTAAAACTTTATAACTAGTTTAGAGTTGAACGTCAGAGCTTTGAACCTATAAGCTCAATTTTGCCCTAAATTAAGGGGAAATAGGAGTTAAAATGGAATAAAGTTGAGATAGGGTTGTGAAAAGAGATAGAAAGTGGAAATTGTGTGGTGACAAACCTAAATTGAATAAGTGAAAGTACATGAATGGTTAGAGATGGTTTGTAGTAGCAATTAAGTATTCTTAGTCAATTGGCTCATAATGCCAATTGTATGTAGATTGGCGTATTCTGCAAGTAAGTTATAAAAGGAAGCATGTAGAGAGCTTTAGTGGTAATTGAAATCCACGAGTAACCTTTCTTGTGATAGAAAGATTGAGGTAACCGAATAACTTTCTCTGTTTGATTATCTATTGTAACTATTTGACAATATGAGTATTATTATATGAAAATGTTTTAGAATGAGCACATTTGCTAAGTGAATGTTTAATGCATGAAAATAATTTCTAAAGAATTTAGTTTATGGACTTGCATGTTTTGTAATTATATATATATATATATATCTATATGTTTAGGATTATATATATATATATGAAGAGATGATTTATATGAAAGCATGATCATAGGGGTGAAAGGTCACCCATAGGAAGAAGTAGAGAAAGACCATATGGCATTATTCTCCTTAGAACGCAACGGGGTGCGGTACTAGAGAATTGTATCTCCTTAATACCTTTTGAAGTGTAGTATTGGATATTATCTCCTTTGTACCTATTGAGGTGTGATATTGGAGATTTGGACTCCTTAGTATTGATGTGATGTGGTGTTAGAGTCAATGACACCCCATTGTGTGTAATGGGGGAAACCATAGTCCAAAAGTGAGATAGAACACCTTTAACCAGGTGATTCCATCATTAAAGGTGAGTTCAAGGGCCAATGAGAGTGTATATTGGTCTAAAGCAAACCTATGGTTTCGAGTCGGAGTGATTTGGAGGTTCGAATGGTAGTAATCATGCCATTAGTAATGAATTATTGTGAAAGTGGTTATCAATGGTGAATTATTTATGAAGTGATTTAAGATGATACTGTTGGATAGTGAGGCATGGTGGAAGACTAAAATTTTAAAATCTTTATCCTGATATGGACCAAACAATCTCATTTAAGTCAAGGTGGATAGAAGAGTTACCTTTTAATTCTCCAAACTTGATGCGTGTTCTCTTGAAGAGTTTAGATCTCAATAGCTAATAACGTAGATCTGCTCCCTCTACCGGTATCCACATGAATAGCTCTCTAACTCAAACAACATACTGGTGCTCCCAACGTCCATTCTTCTTTAAATGTTAATTTTTCTTTCTTTAGGGTGTTTCGTGGCTATCAAATTGTTTGGCTGTCAGAACTTTTCTAATTCTCTATATTTCTTCATAAAGCACATCCCTGTCTATATATAGTATATAGATTAGGGTTTTCGCCTTTGATAGGAATTAGTCGCTTACCCTCAAAATTAAACTAAAGCTAACCCTAATACAATATAGAGCCAATCCTAGGTCAGCTCCTAAGGAATGATTTCAAGTTTAACAAAAGGTCACCTAATGCAATAAGTCACCTAAAGACTTGGAATTTAGTTACCTAATTATCTAAACTAATTATTTAATGTGCAAGTAAATAAAATGATAAATAAAGTGAGTGAAATAAACTTCCCTTTTCACATTGTGAAACCCTAGAGATTAGTTGATTTTAGACTCATTATCTTCTCATGATTAGGCTAAGTTTATCTCCCCTTTTCTCTTGACTAAAGCTGTCATGACTTAAGAAAATTATCTTTAGCTAATTAACCTAATTAGCTAACTTCCTTAGGTCTTAGATTAAAGTCCCTAGTTCAATTAACTAATTGGTGAAGAATTTATCCAAGTGATTCACTCAAACCTCTCCCTCAAATGCCATGGCCAAGATAAGGAATCAAGTAACCACAAGATTATGTCAAGCTACTCAACAACTCAAGCATTAACATCACAAGATTATGCAACATTAACACATGTAATTTAATAATTGAAAAACATAAGATTATGTGCCAAAAGTGGCCAAGTTCAGTCATGACTATCCAAGGAAGAAATCACATGAAACAATCCTCTATCTTTACATCAACATTAAATTCAAATTAGAATTTACAAGCTAAGATGATTAAACCCTAGATTAAGGAATCTAACCATCTAGTAAAAAGAGAAGAGGATAGGAAACAAAAGAACTTAGCCAATTTAAAGCTCAAGACTCATCCTCCATCTTCATCTCTCTAGGATTCCACCAAAGAAATTAGCCAATCTCTATCATATTCAAGAACCCTAGTAATTGCTTGTGAAGGCCAAACTCCATATCTCTTGAATGATGGAAATGAGCTTCAATCCTTGTGAAAGTGGGAGGGCTAGGACGAAATTGAGGAGAGGAGAAGAATGGTGTGAGTTTTGCGGAGGTTAGGGTGCTGGAAAATGAAGAACAAAAGAGAGAAAATGAAGAACACTATAAACAAGAAAGAGAGAGAATGTGGAAGATGAATGAGATGACTGTTGGATCTGATTTTAGGGGGCATGGGACATGCTCTAAGTGTTTACCCATCAGCTAAAGCTCAATTAAAAAATAAGAAAAGAAACTAAATGGAAAATGAGAGCCTTATTACACTTGCAACGTGACACCCTCCTATTGGCTTGTAAATGATTTCAATGTATGTACAATTAATCCCATATGTCATCCATAATTTTAGCTAATCTAAACCACCAAATAGGAGCCCTTACACGTCCAAACCATAAGCCTTTAATCCCATAGACTTTTGACTCCATTTGCCCAATTGATGCACAAGTCACATGCCACCTATGTCACATAAATCACATAATTCAATTAAATAATATGTGATATTATAAAATCTAATTAAAATCTAGAATTGAATTCATAATTAGAAGGGAGAATTCATTAAATTAACCAAGTTTTAGGATGCACAAAATTATATAAAAATTTTCACACAAAAGCAAACCGTAAACTTTGTCAAACTAAGACACTTAAGAAAGTGTTGACTTTTTATTTAATTACTCTCCAAACTAAAATGAATTTTAAGAATATAATTTCACCACTCATCAACTGGACATAAAATGTACTTTTTTAATTTTTCTTGTTTATTTTCTCAAAAATTTTATTTTTTGAACCAAAATGCCCCTAGTGCACTAAACCTAGAAACTTAGGCAAAATTCTAAATTTAATGCAAGGTGTGCACTATGAGGTAATAAAACATTAATAAAATGGTTCTAATTGACAAATAAAAGTGTGTAACAAATGTGTGCTATCAGCCTTCTACTTACAAGCCCACGAAAATTTAATAAAATTTATTTCCAAAATTTAATACATGATATTATATCTAATTTGAATTTATCTTATAAATTTAAATTATAAAACTGATATGATATTCTCTCATATTATATTAGTTATTAAATTTAATCTATCATGTAAGATTAAATTTAAAACTAACACAATATCATATAATATAATATATATCATATATACATATATATTTTGAAAATATATTATATATATATATATATCAGATATATATACACATACATATATGAATATATATATTCAAATATATAATATATAATTATATTTTTAGTTTTATATTTCATGTAAATATATATATATATTTATAAAAAAATATTCAAATACATATATAAATATATATGTATATATATAATTCATTCACCCTATATTACATTCATTGAATTTAGACATATTCTAGATTTAATGAACTTGGACATTATAACTTGAGTTAGGCTGTTCTTCTATGCAACTCTGTAGGCCCATATGAAGTTGGTAGTAGGCAAATTATACTATTAGCCCACAAGTCACAAATGGCCTCTAACAAGACATTACAACTACCTAATTCACATAGGGATCAATGATCTAATATAACTTATCATGCAACCGTATCACATCCTTTTTATCACGCAATATTTCGTCAAGTGTGAGGCAGGGAATTGTCATTTCCTTTACCCGACCATTACTTTTTTGATCTCTAAGTGGATTGATTATAGCAATAGAAAACCCTTTTCATTATAGGATGGCCATAAATTTCTCAGTCTTACTCATCTAGGGGCCTAGTAATATCTCTCACTTAATGTGAGGGACAAATTCCATCTTGATCACTCATATTCCTCTACACGAATATTACTAAACTCAGTCATAGCTTTTATGATCACTCGATCAAAGGTGAATTTTGATTAGGTCAAAGTTCAGTGGTCATCATGTAGGAATCCATGATGATCTTAGGTCAAAAGGCTTAGTGATAGAGTTACATATGAGATAAGCTTATGACTTGTACCATGTAACTTTCTTATAGCGGGTCAGTCCAGTACCTTGTACTCTTTCAAGTGCATATGACTTTGAGTTAAATATTTATAATTAATCAAAATCATACTAGTCTTGTTTCATCTATGATCCCTCATGGATGACCGACTAGGGACATTTAAGACAATCATTATAGTTTGTCCAAGGATACAGTTATCATAGTGAACATACAATTGATATGATAATAAAAGAGAAATTCATTGAATAACAATTTGCATAGTACAATGATTGCCTATAAGGCACATTTCCAACAAAAAGTTGTGTTACATGATATGTTCAACTATATACATGCTATGCTTGTTTATGGTTGCATGTGATAGTTAATAGCAAAGAGTTATTCTGTTATTAAGATTATTATCTCACCCCATGGTTACATTTTTACAAGTCATAATGGTAAGCAAGGTAAGGGAAAAGAGTCAGGATTGGCATAGTGTGCTATTGCTAAATAATCTTTGAATTTTGTGTAATGAACACGACTCTTGTGTATATATGATATAAGTTGTCATAGGATAAGCATGCATGTTTGAAGTTATGATTGTTAAGAATTGTTGGGAATTTGTGGTGAATATGTTGTGTGAATGTTAAAAATATGAGAATTGTAGAAAACTGTGGAAATATGACCAAACTAATGTGTAATATCCCGAAAATTCTAATCTTATATAATGACTGATTAGTATGAAATAGTGATTTAATGTGGGATTATGAACACGACTCTTGTGTATATTATGTATATAAGTTGTCATAGGATAAGCATGCATGTTTGAAGTTATGATTGTTAAGAATTGTTGGGAATTTGTGGTGAATATGTTGTGAATGTAAAAACATGAGAATTGTAGTAAAATTGTGGAAATATGACCAAACTAATGTGTAATATCCTGAAATTCTAATCTTATATTAATAACTGATTAGTAGATGAAATAGTGATTTAATGTGGGATTAAAATTTGAATAGTGAAGTGATATTTTAACTTATTGAGATGTATATGAACAAATATGAGCTACAGAGCGGAATTTAAAGCAGAGCATGTGAGCACAATGAGGATTTCCCTTACTATGTCATGTGTCGCAGGGGGGATAGGTGTGCCGTGGCACATTGCGAAGAACTTTTATAAGTGGGACATTTCCAACTCATGAAAGACAGAAGGGAGAGCAAGAGAGAGTGGGTCAGCATGGTAAAGAGTAGAGCATCTACTAGCGTAAGCATAATCAGGAGGAAGGACAGTGTTTTTGACCTGTTACTTATTAGGTAAGTCACGTACTGCCTCAATCTCCAATTCTACCCTATTTTCTCTTAGTTCTAACTAGTGAGAAATTGAATTTGGGATTTTTAGAGAGTTGATGTCTTACCATATAGTAATTGAAAAGTTCTTTAGAACTAAACTAGTACTTTGTGATTGGTTTGACTCGGAATGACAAAGCTTTGAAGCTGTAAGCAAAATTTTCCCCAATCTAGAGAGAGTAGTGAGAGAAATTGGCCAAAAAATGTTAAAGCTTGAAATGAGGTGCAATTAGTGATAATATGCGTGATCGAGTATAAAATGTGGATTTGATAGCTATTAGGTGTGTTATTGTGATAATTGGCACTTTTTGTCAATAGAAAAATTGACTTTGAATGCCAATTTTTGTATAAATTCTAGTGTGTAACACACAAACCACGAGAAAGGAGCCGAATAGGGTTTTTGGAACACGAGTAACCCCTTCTAGTAAATAAAAGGGTTAAGGTAACTATGTAGTTTATTATGTTTATTAACGATTATAATTGTGTAGAAGTGAATACAAAATATAAACTTGTGAATTTGAGTTTTATGCATGATTGTTATTGAAACGGTTTTAGCATGAACATTGATTTGTGAAATGGAATTTGAAAAGTAATTGATTTTAATGCATATATACATATATGATATGAAAGTATATATGTTGTGGAAATGTGAATAAGTAGTGATTATTGTGAAAGAACATGATCATAACGGGTGGGAGTTCACCCAAAATATGTGAAAATGTATGTGTATGTGTGTGTGGAAATATGTGAGTGAAAAATCTATATGGTCGAGCTAGCACCATGGGACATCCAGTACAGCATTATACAGGCTGGTACTATAGGTAATTCAGTATAGCATATTATGGGATTATTACTATAGGACATCCGGGAAATTTGAAAAACTCCCTAGTACCTATTTGGGTGCATTTAGGAGTCAACGAGGCCTCTATCACAAGTGTGTGCAGAGGAAAACTATAGTCTTTAGGTCAGTTAAATTACCTTTGGCTAGGTATTTTACCATTGAAAGTATGCTCGGGTCAACAAGTGGTTGATCCAAGAGAGCCTATGGTTTCATGTTGAAGAGTATTAGAAGTTCGGTGGCTAGATGATCATGCTAGTGCATATTTGTGTGGGAATCCTTGAAAGGATGAAATTATTTCATATGTTGATATATATATATATATATGGTGTTACCTTTGTGTGATACTTTGGCATGGTTATTTGTTGAAATAAACATTGAATGAACTATATATTGGTTACTGAGATTGTTATCTTACCTGTGGTTATTTACATTTTTAGGTTCTAGTATTAATGGGTCGAATGAAAAGGATATAGGCTGAGTTGGCATATCTCGCCTAAGTCTTTATTAGATATGGTGTAATGATTTATAAGTTGTTAGCCAAGAATATGTATAAGTTGCCATAAGATTTATACATGTGCATAAAAATGTAATGTGGTATGTTTGATGATTTTGAGCTCCCTAGCTCTTGTATATGTGTGAATGTAAAATGAATGGATAGGTTAGTGGATGAATGTATATGTATGTAGATATGTGATATGTAAAGTGAGTGGATAGTGATTTAGCCATGTATGAGATTGATAAATGACAATGTAATTTTAGCCCAAAGTGTGAAATAGGCAGTTCACAAGTCAAATGTTTGTATGTGTAATATATCATACATGTGTGTGGTCAATCAGGTGTGTATTGTCCATTTAGATGTGGTCAAATCCCAAAAAGTTGCTAATGACAATTGGTTTTGAATTGAGACACTTAAGTGGCAAGATTTTGGTATAAAATGGTCAAAATGTACTTGGGTGGTCAATTTTTGATAGAAATATTGAATTAAGATGAAACTAGTGTCATTAGTTAGATTTTAAAGTAAGCTTCGTGCGGGCACTTAAATCATCCCAATTGGACATTAGATGTGGAAATGACGCGCATCTGAATTTCATGTTAGAAACTTGACAACAAATTCAAGTGTGTGCACTGTGGCACATGTACTTGAATGCCATGACACATGGCACAAAGCGAAATAGCTGTGATCTCTATGCCACATGCCACAGCACATGTGGCATAAACTATGATGCATGATACCAAATTTCACTTTGTTTTCCTATTTTACACATGTATTCTTAGTCTTTAATGTATACACAAATATTACTTTCACTCTGTGTGTCTTAGGGTTTTACAGCCCAAGTAAGTTATAAAATAATTCCTAAAATTTAATTGGGATCCTAAATTTTTCAAAGCTTTCAAAACTAATGAATTTGATTAGTAAGATTATAGTGGAGCGTACGATAATGTCAGTAAAGGGCATTACATGTAAAGTTGGTATTAATTTCTCGAGTTTTGAGATCTGGTCATGTCTTTATTTATGCATTCATCCTAGACTTTAACAACCTATATATTATTCATTACACATATTCTTTCCCTTTTTGCTTAACTTTTATCTTCCTTTCATCCTTAGGAGGAAAGAAAATGAGAAGAAGAGGTACTTGAGCTTCATATAGCACTTGAGTGTCTAGACATTCAGTAGAGGATGAACCTGTGCCTGAGGTTCAACTGAATGTGCCTCAATAATCCAATAGAAGAGATGGCTTGTTAGAAGAGCTGAGAGATATGATGATCAATATTTGGTAGACTGTGTGAGATCATGATGTCTTATTAAGGAGAAGAGATCAAGCAGAGGAAAGAGAAGCTTAAGAGAGGCTGATACTGGAAGAGGCTCATAGCATACTAGAGCCGCCTTAAGCTTCTAGTAGTAGGCAGACTGTGGGAGTTGCTATGAATCCATCTATTGATCGAGCTTGGAAGACATATGTAAGGTTTAGTCCGCCTACCTTTGACGATAGTATGAGAGAGGGAGAAGCTAAGCAGTGGATTAAGCACCTCGAGACAATATTCGAGGTAGTGACCTGCACTTCAGAGAAGAGAGTGACTTTATCCACAGTTCAATAAGTTGAAGTGGCTAAGAGATAGTAGGATTCAGTAAGACCATCTAGTAGCGTGAGGTACTTTTAGGAAGAATTCAAGAAAGTATTCTTTAACTATTACTTCCTAGTATCCTTTCGTACTAAGAAGGAGGAAGAGTTCCACACATTCAAGCAAGGGGACTTGGATGAAGAGGAATTCATAAAGAAGTTCAATGACTTGTCAACCTATTCTTCATGCTACAACACCATAATGACACAGAGTGGAAGGCAGAACGATTTCTACAGAAGATGCTTCCATAGTACAGGTAGCAGATTGCTTTGTTCGACATCACTACTTATGAGAACATGTGCCATAAGCTAAGAACAGCTGCAAAGAGAGGTAGAGAAGTAGAGGCTGCAAAGACAAGTGCTAGCAATTCTATATGGACTTAATCTTCACTATCTCCACTAGGGTGACCTCTCACCTCTAATATGCCATATTTTACTACATATCTCCACTTGACCATGCATAAACAACTTTCCAAACAAATATAATAAAATCTTACCATTTACTTCAAAAATATAGAATTTCACAAAGCAATACTCCACTCATTTTGCTAAAATAGTTAACCTTTAAAGAATTTATACATATATACTCAACAATTCATAGAAAAGCAACTTGAGAATAACTTATACAAGATAATAAAGAATGCAAATTATCTAGTTACCTCAACCCTTTTGTTACTAAAAGGGTTACCCGTGGTACTAATTCTCTTCTTGTGTCAAGGTAAGTCTTCTCACTCTACAATCTACATCAATAAGTACTATATGTTAATTTTCATTTAACACAAAACACTATTAGCTAATAATAATCCCTCAATTCTCCCACTTCTCACTCATATTCTCAACAAAAAGGCTTATTAAGATTAAAATTTGTTCATACAATCCCTTTAAGCCTCCTTTTACTCTATGACAACATAAAACTTAATATGTTAACTTATCACACTTCAGCACCCTATGATCAAGTCAGGGCTTGATCTAAAATTCACCAAACAAGAAAGTAGCTTCCTATTACCACATATCCAAGATCAATAAACTTAAATTAAACCTTTAGAGTTAATAGAAACCTTCAAAATATTGACTCATGGCTTAATCCAATCAAACCAAATTCTCACTCTTCCAAATCCTATAGAAAATGAGATGAAAAGGTAGAGGAAAAGGGTAGGAAACTTACTCAAGAGTTTGAAGGCTCAATATGTCTTCAAAATACTCCTAAAATGATACCCTAGCAGTGCTCAAAGTTTCCCCCTTTGTGCTCTAGGTTTACCACCATAAAATCTAATTTTTTCTGATCATTTTTGAAATTTCAAGTTGTCTGTTGTGCCGTGTGCCGTAGCGCACGCCACGCAAGCTGCAGCTCATGATGCAGCGAGCAACAAGTTGATTTTGCTCCCCCCAATACCTCCCAACTTGATCTGACTTTCATCCTTTCTCAATTTAGAGCCAAATATGACCCAAAAATCTAATTAGCAACCCAAAAATATAATTAAATAAATTAATCATATTTTAACTAATTTATCCCTTAATTAATTAATTTTTTCAGATTTGAGGTTTTTGGATATTACAATTCTCATCCAGCCTTCCTAATCAGCATGTGAGAGTGTAAAATAAGTAAAATGGAGTGGGTTCTATGTGACTAAAGCCAAGGAGAAATATGAAATTAGTCAACCAACATGGTTAGCGAGTTAAATCATGAATGAGACCACTAACCAAACTAGATTAATTTGAGTGCATTAGTAGCTCTTCTTAGAACTTTCACACTTGATCAAAACTCACTAACAGTTCGATGAGAAGTGATTTAATGGTTCTTGGTCAAGTTCTTCCTTTCTTAGAGCCTTAAGAAGTTTCTTGTACCAACATACACACATTATCACACTAAGGTCTTTTTGTTTTACAATGTCTTGTTATCCAATATTTTGACCATTTAATTTTCATCCAAATTCTTATTTGCATCTGCATTATATATATAGAGTGATCAAAGCATGTGTTCAAAAATTTAAATTAAAACTCAAAGGTAATTGTAAAATACAATGCCATTTCCAAGTTCTTAGGTTATAAAACATAACAATCTAGTGTTAATGTTTTTGTCTTAGAACATCCTATGACTCATGTCTTTTGATGTCTTTTTTTCAAGCTAAAATAAATTTGAATTTCAAATTTATTTCATTGATCTTAAGAAGATGAAAGACACAAACTAAACTAATGTCCTGAAAATGCCCACAAATTGTCAACATGACCAAAATACCCTTAGGTTTAGAGTGAACCCTAATTGATTTCAAAGGCTTAGAAATGCTTAAGTATGTAAGAATTAAGCTTTCAAGAATGAAATAGTGCAAGAATATCATCCTAAAATGTATGCAAATAATGCAATATGTTAGTTGGGTAATCCTTTTGGTTAATTCCAATTATTACCAGTAGTGTGTTGGTGGAGTATTGAATTAGTAAGGGTGACCTTACATTTATCATGTAATTATTGATTAAAGGTAATTTACTCAAAAGTGGTCAAATTATAAGAATTTAACCCATAATTAAATATTTTTCCAGGGGCGTTCAACTTGTACCCATCTCTATTGGCTCGGTATCATCCCGATCATATCAAGATGGGTCTCGTCCCGACCCGACCCAAACAATCTAGACAGGACTTTGTAGGATGTCATATGTCTCATCTCATCTCATCCCTAATATTATATATATATTATTTTTTATTTTAAAAATACATTAAATATATTAATTATATTAATATAATTTTTACTTATATTAATTATATCAATTATAATTTCAATACACGCAATTCTTATTTAAAACTAAAATTTTTTTATATTGATAATTTTAACGACATAAAGTAAACAAGGTGTTTTGTTTCTTTATAATATATTACTTATATTAATATAACATATTTTTATACCTATCTATTTAATAACTGGTATTTATATCATATTTTTTTTGCTTATTTTTTTATAAGAGTAATTAGCTTAGTACATTCCAACTAAAGTAGAAGAATAATAATTTAATTTTTGTGCTTAACTTGCCTATTGTTGCTACTCTTATAGCCTAAAGATCACTTGTAATTGCTATTATATGTGTAGTTGTAATTAATGTAATTCAATAACTGACTTTAAATTATTGTGATTTATGTACTTGTTTTGTTTTGATTTTAATCTTAATAAATTATATGGTTTAAAATTTTAATGAATGTTATTATTTATATCTATCTCTGACATTGTTCAATTTATCATGACGTCTTGACCTTGTTTCGGTCCCATCCTGATTCCTAACGATGACAAGATAGGATGACTTTTGGAATAAAAATTCAGTCTCAATCTTATTTTTTTTAGGACGGGACATAGGACAAGGGTGTCCCAATCTTATCCCATCCTGTGGACACCCCTAATTATTGCGTCATATGTTTTAGAATTAAAACTAGTTTATATGAAAGGTTTATAATTCTTTTTCTTCATGGTGTTTAATTTCATTGTATTATGTCACTAAATTTTGAAATAATATTAATGAGCAAGTGCTGCAAATTGTCATATTTAGTTGGTTAAGGTGGGAAAAAAGTTATTTAATTAGCTAAATTTGCTCATGTTCAATTTGTTTAGGGGTTGTTTTTTTTTTTATTTTTTTAATAAAGAATTGATATCTTCTCATTTTGTTTTTATTGGTAACTTTATGCTGATTAAAGTTACAATGAGGCCTTTTTTGGGGACCTAATATGCAAATAGTATTGCTCAATAAAGAAATTTTACAACATTTATATTGAGAAAGAAGTCAAAGCGTCTATTTATTAGTAAATAAAATTATTAGTATGCTATGGATAACAGAAGTGGTATGATATTATATTAATTTTATAGGAATTGATGTTAAATAATTAAAAGTTCAATCATATGAAATTTAATTTGTTTGTAGTTTAGGATATATGTTGGGTTTAAGATATTGAGTTCAAACATTAATTTAGATACTAGACACAACTTCAACACATATCAATATTATTTATATTCACAAAGAAGCTTCAATTTGTATATAGAGAATTCAAAAGTTAGATATCCTAACTAGTTTGGATATTCAAAAGTATAGCAAATTCGACCATGAGCCAAAGGTTATTTATGAGAAAGTTGGTGTTAGGTGCAATTTTCATGTCATGGGTCTGGGTCTTGAACATAGTAGTGATCGTGCATGTTTCTTCTTTTTAACAATCGATTCTTCCTACTAAACATAATAATGATTAGTTACACATCTATTCAAAACAAACTAAGTGCATAGTATAAGTTTATATAATTTTAGGGAAACCGTTTGTGAAATAAAAGATAAGAATAATGAGTTCTTCAACGCACCACGACATGTGGCATAGAAAAGCCAATTTGGCCTCTGTGTTGTGCACCTCGGCTTGTGTGTAACTGCCGCAGCACACATGTCCCTGTCATGATAATGAAATGCTATCATGACATCTTTTCAGGACAACTTCAAAGCATGCCATTTTCACATCTAATGTTTTAATTGGAGTAATTCAAACACCTAAACAAAACTTATTCAATAAGCCAACTCATGGTATAAGTTTCATTACAATCCAATACTGTATAAGAATTTTAAGACACTCAGATGTAAAAGTTAGATTTTAAAATGATTTTTCAAGCATTCAAGTACCCAAAGCTCAAAACTAATATCATTAACCCATTTTAAGGCTTGAACCAAGTTCAATTGGATAAATATACATTGGATTGACCTTTAAATACATGATAACACACCAATCAAAAAAGTTGGCCACTAAATGATAGTTTCACCTAATTTGGCCAAAGCCACGAAAATCATAAACAAATACTATTGGAGCCTCACATTACACAATAATACCCTACATATTCATTATCAATTTGTATATAGAGAATTCAAAAGTTAGATATCCTTAACTAGTTTGGATATTCAAAAGTATAGCAAATTCGACCATGAGCCAAAGGTTATTTTATGATAAAGTTGGTGTTAGGTGCAATTTTCATGTTCATGGTCTGGGTCTTGAACATAGTAGTGATCGTGCATGTTTCTTCTTTTTAACAATCGATTCTTCCTACTAAACATAATAATGATTAGTTACACATCTATTCAAAACAAACTAAGTGCATAGTATAAGTTTATATAATTTTAGGGAAACTGTTTGTGAAATAAAAGATAAGAATAATAAGTTCTTCAACGCACCACGACATGTGGCATAGAAAAGCCAATTTGGCCTCTGTGTTGTGCACCTCGGCTTGTGTGTAACATGCCGCAGCACACATGTCCCTGTCATGATAATGAAATGCTATCATGACATCTTTTCAGGACAAACTTCAAAGCATGCCATTTTCACATCTAATGTTAATTGGAGTAATTCAAACACCTAAACAAAACTTATTCAATAAGCCAACTCATGGTATAAGTTTCATTACAATCCAATACTGTATAAGAATTTTAAACACTCAGATGTAAAAGTTAGATTTTAAAATAATTTTCAAGCATTCAAGTACCCAAAGCTCAAAACTAATATCATTAACCCATTTTAAGGCTTGAACCAAGTTCAATTGGATAAATATACATTGGATTGACCTTTAAATACATGATAACACACCAATCAAAAAAGTTGGCCCACTAAATGATAGTTTCACCCAATTTGGCCAAAGCCACGAAAATCATAAACAAATACTATTTGGGCCTCATCATTACCACATAATACCCTACATATTCATTATCACCACATATACACAACATTCCTTGCACTTATATTAGTATTTTAGCCCTTACCACAAAAATCACCATATATATACATCATATACCATATTGGGCTAAATTACAAATAACATATTCTAATACAAGTGCAACCAATCAAAATGATTTGCATTCCTAGTTGACAATATATAATATCATATCACTAACTTTATGTACACCACTCAAATAAAATCAAGCATTACTATTCATGGTATAGCAAATTTGCTAATCCTTGCCTGATTCTTTTCCCTGCTCAAGCTCAATGGTAGAACCTCTAAAATAATAACCATGAGGTGAGACAAAAATCTTAGTAACTAAGATAATCTACACTATCGATTAGCATGTCAAGTTACAAATAAGTTTAAAAACATGCATAACAAACACACTATAGATGATTTACCACAATAAAATGCATGATGGCTAATCATTCAATCTTCTAATACTCTTGATCGAATTGATAGGTTATTTCACATAATCAAATCACACGTATAGTCCTCAAGCTCACTATTCATGGTTGGACTACCGGTCAAGGTGTCATAAGCCACTTCTAGACTACAAGTTCTCCCTGTTACAAGTAATTGGGTTGTTATTACTCTAATATCGCATCCTATGGATGCTAAGAGTATAGCCTTAAACTCCACACCCTTTTGGGTGCTAAGGAGAGTAACTCTCCAATACCACATCCTTTTCGAGTACTAAGGAGAAAATATGAGCTGCACTTAGCATCCCAAGATGCCAGTAGTGCCATATGGACTTAATTTCCACTAACTCTACTAGAGTAACCTCCCACCCTTTAACATGTCACATTTTACTACATATCTTTAGTTGACCATGCATATCCACTTTCTAAGAAAGTATAATAAATTTTTACCACTTACTTCAAAAATGAAATTTCACAAATCAATACTCCACATTTTCTAAAATACTTAACTTTTACAAAATTTATATATGTATATATAACAAATCATATAAGAATGACTTATGAATAACTTGTACAAGATAATAAATAATGTCAATTATCTAGTTTCCTTAACTCTTTTGTTACTAAAAGGATTACCCGTGGTATTAAATCTCCTCTTGGATCAAAGTAAGTTTTCCCCACACCATAATCTACAACAACAAATACTGTATGTTAATTTTCATTTAACTCAAGCACTAATAGCTATAAATATCACCCCAATTGTCCCATTTTTCACTTATTCTCAACAAGATGCTAGTCAAGGTTACAACTAGTTCCCACAATCCTTTTTCCTTTTGGCTCTATCACAACATAACACTTGATATCTAAACTTGTCACACTTCAAAACCAATAATTAAGTTTGGGCTTGATCTAACTTACACCAAACAACAACTAAGCTCCATATTATCACTTATCCAAGTTTAAGAAACTTAAATCAAACCTTTAGAGTCACTTAAAGGCTTTAAACATAGACTCATAGCTTAATCCATTTAGAGCAAATTTATCCACTTCCCAAATCCAACGAAAATGAGATGTAGAGGTAAAAGAGAAAGCTGAAAAACTTACTTACGAGTTTGAAAGTTCAATTTAGCTTCAAAATTCTTCCAAATTGAAGCCCTAGCAGTGCTCAAATCCTTCACTTCGAGTTCTAGGTTTTCCTTTACAAAAACTAATTTTTCTGATGATTTTTGTGTTTTATGCCTATGTTGTACTACGATGTCACTCATGGCACACAAGCCGTGACTCATGATGCAAAGAGCAAAAACTCACTTTTGCTCCCCCCAATGAACCTAATTCGATCAACTAACTTCCATTCTAACTTAATTTAGAGCCAAATATGACCCAACAAGCCAAGTAACACTAAAAACATAATTAAACTAGTTAATTATTTTTTAACTAATTTATCCCTTAATTAACAATATATTTCAGATTTAAAATTTTAGATGTTACAGATATTATAATCCCACTCATTTGTTTCTGGATTGTTTAGATAATTCGTGAAAGTCCATTATTGATTCAACTTTATTGGATTTCATTATCAATATCTATAATTCTTCATATTTTAGAGATATGTCTACATTATCTCCTACACTAGTTGTGGTTGAGGAAGTAACCAATACATATTATCCCCGCTTCCTGAAAAGGAAGTTGTATACTTAAGCTTTGATAGTGTTGTGAAAAATGATGGGGACATGAATTTTCTTGGTGACATGCACTATATGGGATTTTCTAAATTTAATTACAATGTTATACCTCCCAAATCATGAAACAAGGCACAAAGTGGGTGCCCCAATTATTTTAATGCAAAACATTAATAAGTCAGTAGGGTTGTGCAATAATACATGTCTCATAGTTACACGAACTAAAAAACATGTTATTGAGATCTAATAAATGTATGGATTAAATTCAAGAACAAAAGTATGTATACCACCTATTACTATAGTGCTATCTAATTTTAGCTTGCCATTTACTATGGGAAGAAGGCAGTTTCCCATTATGTTGGCCTTTGCAATGACCATTAATAAAAGCTAAAGCCAAAGCCTGTGGTATATTGGTTTGTACTTGCCCATTCTATTCTCACCCATAGCCAATTATATATTGTCATTTCTCTCTTTTTTTTTAAGCTAGGAGGGTTTATAAGTATTGGTTCTTAATGAAAATGATGATTACTCCACATATAGAAGTTCTGTTATCGCTTATATGGAAGTCTTCAATAACTTGATCTAAAAAAATTATAATTTTTTTTGTAACCTGTTTCGGATTTTATCCATTTATACAATATGCTTTTAGTTTTTATCATTTTCTTTATTCTAATATGCATATTGAAAATTAGTGACGATAATGACATAGCCCCAATATGTATAAGATAAATATAGAAAATGTGCCCTGCTACAAGTTATTGTTTAAAAAAGATTTTTCCTATAACATTAAACACTTAGTTAAAAATAATGTTGTAAAAGATCCGTGTATTGCACAAGTATTTTATTAGTTTTACATATACTACCATTCTTAAGAAAGTATTCTATGTAATTAGTTCATAGATAATTGCTTATTCATCTTTTTAGTTTTTGAAAAGTCTAACCTTTTTTATAGTATAGTAGTATTTTTTAATGGGAATGAGAAATATCCTATTAAATTGAGTTTTATTTTATACATATTGTTCCGGGTAACTTTAGAAATTTATAATAATGCTTGGTGAAGTAAAAACTGACGGGGGTTATTCTTGATAAGTTACTTTTTTTAATTGTGAGGGAATTTAGTTAATCAATTAAGGAGAATTTCATTATTGCCATGAAGTTTGATTTCCTTTTTAACTTACCTCAAGCCAAGCACCCCTTATATATAGTTAAAAAATAAATAACTACTTATTAGAGGTGAGATTCATTTAAAAATGTCTTATTTTTTAATGAAAAAAAAATATATTTCCAATTATTCCTGGACAAGTTGAAGTGAAACACATATCGGAAAACTTGAACTTTGTAGTTCACTTCTAGGCCTTCAACAGCAAATTATCAGAAGCAAAAAAATAATTATTAATTCTTATAATTTTATTATATTTTATTTTAATCTTTATTTTTTTTTAATATTTTTAGATTCTATAAGGATGAAGAACATTGAAATATAGGAACCTAAGTAATAAACATCACTAAATATTATTAAAATTATGGGAATTAAAACTAATAAAAAACTATAGATATTAAAATTAAAATATATAAATTATAGGGCCAATAATTTTATCTTCTCATTTTAAGATTAAAGATTTTTGGACATTTCACTCATGTTTCTTTGACGTGATTCTGAAATTTCACTTTAAAACCTAGTGATTCAGTTGAAATTAATTTAAGGTGGCAAACCAAGTCCCGAATGGCAATCAATGTGGCTTTAAACATGGCAGTCATGTCTAGCAGCTACAAGTAACAAGGTGACGTCCATATCATTCAATTAGTTATTTTTGTAATTGATATTAAATAAATATATTTAATATTAATAATATATATTGAATGTTAAACCTATTTGGATTAAGAAAAAATATTCTCAATCTAAACTGAAAAAAAAAATTATTCAATCCAGTCTTCATTATAGCTTGTTACAAATGCAATAATAAATATCATTTAAAAAAGAATTATCATCTCCGATTCTGCTTTAATTAGTTCCTCCTGTATTTTTTTCCCTTGTTTATCAAGTTCCAACAAATCATCTCTAATATATCTTTCAGGTGACTGGCCCATGGTTGTTAAATAAAAAGAAGAATGGCATTAAGTCTCCAAATATTAAATTAATATCAGTTAAGATCCTAATAAAATTTTCAAAAAACTTAATTATAAATATTAATTCAAACAATTATAAATTTAGGAGTTTTAAAATATAAATAAGATATTTAAATTTTAAAATACCTCTCAATTTATAGCTGATATTTAAAAAAATATATATATATAGGACCTAGCTATCTTAAATTCCCTTTTATGGGACTTTACTTCATTCTTCCTAAATAAAATACATTTTCCAAACGGACAAGGATACAAGAGTGCGGAGAGTTGAGAGAATGATTGACTTCAAATTTGAGTAGATCAGACTACGAAGCATTATTATTAACACTAGTCTGAGTCAATCAGCAACTTCTACCCACTAATGCAAAGCAGTCTAATTCTAATATCCAGCAACTTACCCACTATAAGTTTGCTCTTGCATCGCCTTCCATGATTTGGAACTGCTTTCCCAGCCCCAATGAAAACATTAACAGCCAAACAAACGAAATCAATTCTCCACCTCCACTTAATAACTGCACACATGTCGTGGGCCTGCAATGAATTGCAGCGAACGACAACAATTCCACCCATATGGAACCTATATTTCCCATTTCTTGTCTTTTAATTCCTCCAAATCTTTGGCCAACCCTACCATGCATCAACAACTATATTTAGCAAACAAGAGAGCAACCTGGCTGACTTTATTGGTTTCAACACATCATTGATTATTTGGATGAGGCTCCAATGGTACCCAAATTTTGTTTTGAAGCTCTTCACATATGCTAAAGAATTACACTAGCAAGAAACATGAGATTTGGCAACAAATAATGAAATATCCATCAGTGCTTTTCAAGATTTGCTAATTTGATTATCTCAATGGTGATGGCACTACTGATGGTCAATAAATGATATATGAATATTAATATCCCAACTCATTTGTTATAGATAGTTCAGATAATCCATTAAAGTCCATTATTGATTCAAGTTCTTAGATTTCATTACCAATATCTATAATTTTCATATTTAGAGATATGTCTATATTATCTCTTACATTGGCTATGTTTGAGTGTAAAATCTCCCTCACTATTACCCAATTAATCTAAATCTTAAGTAATTAAGAGATTATCTCAGTAAGAATAACAAATTTGTCAAATTATACAATGGAATCTCAAGATTTCAATTTTTAAAATACTCTCATATAATAAATGATATATGAATATTAATATCCCAACTCATTTGTTATAGATAGTTCAGATAATCCATTAAAGTTTCTTAGATTTCATTACCAATATCTATAATTTTTCATATTTAGAGATATGTCTATATTATCTCTTACATTGGCTATGGTTGAGTGTAAAATCTCCCTCAATCTTAAATCTTAAGTAATTAAGAGATTATCTCAGTAAGAATAACAAATTTGTCAAATTATACAATGGAATCTCAAGATTTCAATTTTTAAAATACTCTCATATACTTTTAATATATTCAAATCAAAGTTTAAAATGTGTGTAGAAGCTTGAAAATTAAAGAAAGAATCAAAACATTTACATATAACTCAAAATAGTGAATTGTATAGAAAACAACACATGCATCACAGCTAATTGCTCCTGTACTGTGGCATGTATGTCTCTGTGCCATGCATTGTGGCACATTACACAATTTTGATAGCAAATTTTGCTATCAAATGACAACATTAGAAAAGAACTTTCGATGCATCTCATTTTTTCGTCTAACATCCGATTGAAATGATCTGAGTGTCTACAAAGAGCTTTTTTCTAGTTCTAGTTAATGGCACAAGTTTCACAACCAAATTATTTTTCTATCAAAAATTGGACACCCATTATCAATTTCACTCCTTTTTCTCATTAACTCACATTTAGGTTGCCCAAACTCCAACAAATGTGCCAAAAGCCTACACCAATTTTTAGACCATACTCAATAAACCATTTAGGACTCTTACAACATGCCTCAATCAACCAAATACACATACATCATAAATTCAACCGTCAACCTCTCAATTTTCAAAAACACAACGGAGAGGTAACTTTGCATTAAATCGTCAATATTCATTCAAAACAACCGAAATACACTTTAATGTACTTACAATAGTATTTCGGTCCTATACAAGCCTTGCAATCACATGTCAAAAATTCAGGGCATGAAATACAAACAGTATTTTCATTTATAATGTAAGTAGCTCAAAATAATGATATAAGTCCTAATTGACAAAATTAACCATCAAAATACACATAAATAATATTAGGAGGCTTACAAATAGGATTTATTCAGAATCCTATGCCTCTGGTCATTTTTTTCTAATCCTAATTTGATGAATTAGGTTCTGAAAATATTAAAGAATGAGAAGTGAGTACAACCACTCAGTAACCATGGTCAACCTAGCCTATACAGTTACATTTCAATTAAAAAAGGATGCAATGGCAATAAACTCAATTTTCATACACATAGAGCAATTATACTTCATTCTCCTTTCTCCCTAAATAAAATAACATTTCCAAACGGCGAAGGATACATGAGTGCCGTAGTTTAGAGAATGATTGACTTCAAATTTGAATAGATCAGACTAAGAAGCATGATTATTAACACTAGTCCAAGTCAATCAGCAACTTTTACCCACTAATGCAAAAGCAGTCTAATTCTAATCCAGCAACTTACCCACTGTAAGTTTTTCTCTTGCGTCGCCTTCCATGATTTGGAACTGCTTTCCCAGCCCCAAATGAAACATTAACAGCCAAACAAACGAAATCAATTCTCCACCTCTACTTAATAACTGCACATGTGTTGTGGGCCTGCAATGAATTGCAGTGAACGATAACAATGCCACCCATATGGAACTTATAATTTCCCATTTCTTCTTGACTTTTAATTTCTCTAACACTTTTGCCAATCTACATGCATCAGACAACACTGATTTGCTCCTATCTCCCTTCACGTATGTCGGTTTTTCTATTGTAGGCACTTTGATAAGAAGATAGCAACCTTTCTTCTGCATTTCCTCGCCTTTCTTCCGCATTTCCTTCTGCATTTCCTCGCCTTTCTTCTGCATTTCCTTCTGCATTTGTTTGCCTTTCTTCTGCATTTCCTCGCCTTGCTTCTGCATTTTCTCGCCTTCCTTCTGCATTTCCTTGCCTTGCTCCTGCATTTCTTCCCCTTTCTTCTGCATTTCTTCACCTTCCTTCTGCATTTCCTGACCTTTATTCTTCATTTCTTCACCTTCCTCCTGCATTTCCTTCGGATCCCATTGTTCTAGATTCCTTTTGCTGAAGAACTTCTTGGCCTCTGCACATGTATCCTGGAACCTCTTTTGTCCAATCCCTGCTATGGCAGACATCATGTTAGGTTGCATGACTAAAAGGTATAGCATGTAATCTGAGAGAAGCATGCTGAATTCTTTATCGCGTAGTCCAACATGGGCATCTCTGAAGTAGCAAATGGTAGTAGCAATATGCCATAATAGCAGGCTCTGATCAAAAGTAACCTGGTTGGACTCCGTGAAAGGCTTCAAACTGTCTCGGATTTTGGCATCAAATTCTGCATTATGGAGAACCCCCTCACCTCTAAGAGAACATATGGTTTGGATGGTCTCAGCATCGTCTTGAGCATGATCAGATTTCTCTTTCAGCTGTTTGAAAATATATTCCCAAAGCTCTTTAAGGAATGGGTTTTTGGACTTGTATTTCCATTCAACAAGGAGATCTCCACCACCAAAAAATTTGACTAGTTGATAGAAACAAACTTGGGCGAACTGTACAATTTTTAAGCACCCATGTCGAACGACTTCAGCAATAGAGAATTGATTGAGGCTAGGAACCCCCGGAATTGACCCGTCCAGGCAAAATTTTAGCAAATTGTGGCCCGAGATTGATCCAGACCATCTGCGAAAGAGAAAGGGGGAGCACAGTTTTTTATGGCCTTTATACTTCTCAAGCTCAGATTGTTTCGAACCTGTTCTCCTCGAGGTGAGGAAATGAACCAAACTGTGAAATTGAGGTGGTGAGGTGGAGTCAAATTCTTTCCAACGTGATCTCCTCAACTTGAGGAAATGCGCCAAAATATTTTGATTGAAGCATTTGAAGAACTTAGCTTTGTACCGTTGGAACCCAGAAACTCTGTCGAGATATTCATCACCAGAAAGAGTGGCTGTGTAATCGGTGAAGATGAGCATGAAGAAAGCCATGATATCCAGAGCCAGAGCGCCGTACAGCAACGCATAACTGACCTTAACATCAAACTTGTCCAATCTTTTCTTCTCTTTCGAAATGAAGAGTCCAAGCGCAGCCACAGTCGAAATGAAGGAAACAAATTTACACAAGAACCCGAACCAATTGCGAATCACAGTGGCCTTGGTGTAAAAAGCTTCATAAATGAAGTTGAGTACAATTTCTATTACACGAAGGGCATCTTCATGCTCTAGTTTCCAGAAATATCGCTCGCTATCGCTGCGATCGCGGGCGCTGTAGATCATGTCAACGATGAGTCCTTTGAACTTCCGGAAGAAGAAGTAGGCTTTCTGCGCAGCCTCAAGATCACTAATCCCACCTTTTGTCTGTCCAACGGCAACCTTATCATCAACCTTATCATCGTATCCCTGAGCAAATTCTGGAATTATGATGATTTGTGAAGGAAGTCCTGCTTTCACCCAGGAATCGTGTTCCTCCATGAGCTTGACGTAATTAGGACCCGGATCGGGTTTTGGAACAAGAGATTGTTTGAAATTGTTGATGGATGCGAGGTACAGAGCGCGAGTTCTCTCAGCGTACTTAATTAAACCGGCGAGGAACAGCAACAGTGTTGGTAACCATAATGTGTTACCAGGAACAGTCAAGAGGAAGACGTAAGCATTTGCGACGGCCTGGAAGATGAAACCGACAAGATGTCTGAGCCAGAGCTCGTTGTCCTCCAAGGCAAAAGCAGTGATGGTGTCTGGACCACCAAGGTGAAGCAGAAGAAAAGGAGCCCAGAATGCCATGAGGTAGTCGGTTTCAGTGAAGGTGGTATTGCTGTCTTGATTGTTGGATATGAGTCCAACACAGAAGCTGGCAGTTCTGCAAGAAGGTAAGCAAACCAGACAAACCATATTAAGAAGCTTTTTGTGCGTTTTCTCGAAGAGGCAAAATGATGAGAAAAATCTGAAAGCATAGACTGAAGAGGATGACTCCGCGGACATTCCAGTTCTCCCAGATCTTCTTCCACGACTTAGGGATGATGGTGGCCATGTTTTGGGCTATTTTTCACACACGCACCCCTTCGACTTCGTCCTTTTAGATCTCCCGGGATGGAGGAAGGAATGATGTTCTCACTTTACTGATGAAGTGGACATAAAGAAAATTAAACTGCGTGAACTATCCTATGTAATATTTTAGGAACAATAATACGTGGGGAAATTGCTGGAACCAGCCAGCGTGATCTTGTGGGGGACTAATTTTTTGAAATTAATATACACACCAATCATTGGTTTGAATATCTTTTAAAAAATAATTCTAATGACTTAAAAATGATAATTGTATATAATTATGCAAAATATTTTAAAAAACCTTAATAAAATATAAAGTGACACCATATATTTCTATATTTATTTTAAGAAAAGTAATTATATATAATATTTTTTAAAAATGTGTTTTGCATACTCAAACTAATCTTGATTAACATTATATACAGATTAAATAACGAAAAACGTATGTAGTCGTGCAAATACTCAACTTTTACAATAATTGATATGTGTTCCACCAAACAATTCAATTGAAAAAGATAATATGTATAAAATAAATATCAAGGCTTGGTTTGAATGAACAAAGGCAAATTTATTTGACAACTTTATCCTTGTGTCCTAATTAGTTTCCTAGAGAAGGATCAAAATTAGATCCTATGGATTATAGTTGATCAAAAAAGGGCACGACGAGATCACAGTTAGATATCATTGTTGTAGTAGACCTAAGAGTGACTGAGCCACAGAGCATACAATAGTTCTCTAGGAAGAGGATGGCCTTGTATAAGTTTAGAATACATTAACTTCTTAAGTTTGGCTAACTATTACAGAGAGAGTATTCTTGAATTTTTCTTAGATAGATCAATTATTAATTAGGCTAAGAAAGGAAAGAGAAGAAAAGTGAGTAAGAGTAAAAACCTCTCAAGGACAAAAAGGTAATTATCATTTAAGGGTAAATATGTGAAAATAAATAAAATGGATTATGAAAAAGTAATCAAAATTAAAAAGGAACAAGGGTGAATATTAACCGGGAATGTCAAGCTCAATGAGGGTCAAAAAGTAATTTCTAAAAGTTTGGGGTCTTTAAGTGTAATTACAAAAATTACCCTAAATTTAGCAAGAAATTAAATAAAATTAGTGGAAGAAAGGAGAAAACATGTGGCTGAACTATATCAATTTTATTGGTCAAGGATTTCCCAAATAACTAATTATTGAATATAAATTGATTCCATTTGGAAAAGGAATAAAATACCAAAAATTTTACCTAACCTAAATATTAAGCCTTTTTGGCCCAATTTTTGAGGGAGTGGTGATGTCATTTTGGATTAGAATGGAAGAAAAGGTTAGGAAATTTACTTGGACCAAAATTGATCAAAATTAATGGTTAAGATTAAAGTTAGAAATTAGATATTTTGGATTCCAAATATTATTAAACTTGGTTTAAATTTTTTCTATTCAACACTTCATTCTCTTCCCTTTCTCATTTGGGTTAGCAATATTGTAGAGAAAGGGGGGAGGAATTAAGGCAAAACTCCACTCAAATAACTTCTTTTACCTATACTTTCTTCACAAAAGTTGCTCGTCTAATCAAGAGAAATATTCCTATGGTTTCAACTTTTTAAGAGGATGAGTTTGAAGTGTCAAAGATGGAGGAAGAAGTAGGAAAGCAATAACAAGTTAGTACATAGAGAAGAGGTAAGTGCAAGCTTTATTTTGAGCTAAGTATCTTGATATTTAATTAAGATTTCTTGATGTAGTGTTGCTGCCCTATTTTTTTAAAGAGGAAATCGTAGGATTTTATTGATGCTAAGACCATAGAAATGATGTTAAAAGATGTTTAGGTATGACAGAATAAGAGTTTAGCAAGTTTTGTGAAAATTGAAAAGGCTTGAAACTAAGGGGTGGTGCTGTCCATTTTTCCTTAAGATAAAACTATGAATTTAATCAAGTTTAAATTCACGAAATATGATTCAAAACCTAGCCTTGATCCGTGTAAAATATGAAGCATGAAAACAACTTGGTAGGAAGCACAATCTAGGGTCTTAATTACCCATAATTTCACCCTAAGCTGGTAAAAAGGGAAGGAGATGGAATTTGTGATCTTTGAGTTTAAAAACTAATTCCTCCTAAAAATTGAGTAGAGAAATGATGGCACAAGAATTTTATACTAAGGGAAAATAAAGTTAAAATTAAGATAAAGAAAGTAGGGATGAGTTGGAGAGTAAGTTGTCAAGTATTGACAATGTGATTAATGGATCTAACAATTATAATAAATATTCTATAAAATATATTTAGAGCCAATAAGTGTCATAGAAAAAGAAATTAGAGGAATGACCATGGTGGATCAAGTTATGGAAGCAAGGAAGACAAAGAAGAAATAGTAAAGCCAAAAGGTATTAAACTTACTCTTCATTGCATCCTTGGTGTTTATGCTTGTATGTTGATATGTATGATTTGCTTGCTTGATTATTTGGATCATGAATGAATGTTTGTAGCTTGGTTTGCAAGTGTTCCATGGTCCATTTATGATATATGAAACATTGAGCATGTGAACATATCATTATATGTGTAAGTTATGAAGTTATATAGAGCAAGCATGTCATGTATAAAGCTTTTAACTTGTATGCTTGAATGGTATTATTTTCTACTAAGATTTTCTCAAATCTCACTCCCAATGACTAACCATGCTAGGTCAGAAGCCTCCAAAGAAAGAACTAAAGCAAGAAGCAAAGGTAAATGGAAGAAAGAATTAATTTCCTATGGCATTACTTTATAGAAGATGAAAAATGTATCAATAATCCCATGAGATAGGTAAATTTATGATGTGAACTTGGTATGTATAATTGATATTTATAATGTATGATGACTAATTTGTAGTCCTAAAACTAGACTTGAAATCATGATTTTAATACGTTATGATTTTAGTATACATAATTGTTGCTATCTAGTTTAGGATCTTTTTAGAGAAAGATTACTTTTTCACTCTATAGTATAACATAAACCATGTTCTTTACTCATGAGAATTTTTATGATCAAACTAGGCACATAAACCTTTCCAACAAGTCCCAAAATATGTCAATTGGATGTGTAAACATTGAATTAAAAATTTTTAAAGTTAAGGCATGAGTAAAGGCCATAACTATATTTTTTATCATATAAAAGACTTCAATATCTTTCAAGTGGATTTTAAAGCATCCTCATATGAGTTTTTTATACTTAATTATGATTTTCCAAAGTTTAGTTAAAATTCTAACCTTATCAAATGAACAATAACCTTATGATTGATGTCACGCCCCAGAAATTAGACATGACTGAGATGAGATATATGCATAAATACACATCCCTTAAACCTTGATCAAGAAAGACTATAATTTAATATCTTTAATGCATTAGAAGTATGATTAGAAATTCTTGCAACACTTTTCACATAAACAAAAATTCTGAACTTTCTATAGAAATTTTTGTAGAACTACACTTTTAAATTAGACCTTTCCAAATCTCTACAATAGCAAAATTCATATAGTTCAGCAACAGGGAGGTCTGCTCCTCAACAACAGATACGTAGTAAAAATACATAACAAGTTAAGATCTTATATATAGTTAACATGGAGCACCTAAATCATATTCTCAAAATATGACACATAATTACTTCAAAAGAAGATTTGCCCAAAACAAATCTCTAGATGAAATCAGCAAAAAGTCTCTTCGAGGTCAGCAAGAGGTAAGGCATCAGCTAAAATATCTTAGACTAAAGAATATTTTCAAGTGAACAATGTCCTAGAAATAATAAAATATAAACAAATAAAATGAATAAATTCACTCAATTATGTAAACAATTGGAAAAATAATAATTCAATTATTCTTGGAATCAAAAATCATAAACCATTAAATAAGAATAAACAAAAATGCTCCATCAAATGTTTTTGAGGAATTAAATGGATTATATATATAAATGATAAGGATGGAAACATTACTAATTAACCCAATGAAATTTAAGTACACAAGTCAATTAAAATTCAAAATTTTAAGGACTTAATAGAACAAGTAATAAACGAGACGCACTGTCCACAAGAATAAATAGTCAAACACAACTTATGCCATGAAAACAAAGGTAGACACATAGTCCACAAGGGCAATACTAACCAAATAAGACCTAAAGCACGAAAAAAAAAATGTGAACACACAATTCACGTGACTAACGTTAACAAAACATGACTCGACCATAAATAACAAATGTGAGAATGAATCCCAAGTGTAAGGTCTCCCTTACTTAACCACCTTTAACTCCATAACTAAGGTAAACAAGGGATTAACCCTTCAAGGATTACCAAAGTTGTACAATTACAAAATTGAGAAAAATTCTCAAATCATTAATAATGGAATCCCAAAATTCAATTTTTAATCTCCAACATACACTTAAAATGTTCAAATCAGAGTTTGAAAACAATGCAAAAGCTTAGAAAATGAAAGGGATGCAAAACAATGAGTTTTAAAACTCAAAATTGTGTTTTATGTAGAAAATGATTCATGTGCCATAGCTTATGATACATGCATTGTGGCTTACTCGCCTCTATGCCATGCGTTATGGCGCATTTCATGAATTTGACAAATATCAGCTGTCAAAATGACAGCACAAGGAGTGAATTTTTGATGCTTCCTAAATCTCTATCTGACGTCCGATTGAGGTGGTTTCAATATTTATATAGAGCTTTCTCTTAGCTCTAGCTAATGATACAAGTTTCACATTCAAATTCATTTTCTATAAGAAGTGAGACACCAAAGCCCATTTTTACTACTTTTTTCACCAAAATTTCACAACCATGGTGTCCCAACTTAACCGTAAGTGTCAAAAGCATACAATGACTCTCTGACCATACTCAATAGATTCTAGCAAACTTATGCAACATCCATACACAACCAAAAACACATATTCCTCAAAATCATCTTTTAATCCTAATTTTTACAAAATACAAGGGGGAGGAAAATCTTGTACAAAATCTTCATTTTCATTTCAAATCATTTAAAATACACGTTTCTACTTGCACAAGTATTTTGGCCCTATCTACAGTTTACAACTAAAACTCTCTAACCCAGGGTATAAAATATACAAGTTGTATGCGTAGTATAAAGATAACATGTAACTACTCCTAAACCTCTATGAGTTTTACCCAACTCAGATCCAATGAGCTAGACCCTAAAAATATTGAGAATTGAGGGGTGAGTACAACCACAACCAAGTTTCACCTATTCTATATAGTTACATATCAATTATAAATAGATGCTAATAGGCAAAACACAACATTACAACACATATGATGAACTTGGCCGTGGCTTATAATACTAACAACTACATGACTGGGTGTAAAACACATATAACCATATTAGTTTGCAAAGCACAATAAGGGTCACAATAATACCAACCATATGCCCCTAACTCATATCAGATCACAAAACTAACAACCATATGGTTAGATTTATATTCATGATTATATGCCAACCTTATATCCTCCTGTTAACTCTAACACAAAACCGGTGGCTATTCGCGTGGCTATGTCCTTCACGAATTAACCCAGCCTTCCACTTGTGAGGAGCTATCAGGCTAGGGTTAACTCACTCACTTATATAATTTGGTTTCCCCTAATACTAACAACCATGGGATGTCGTACTCCTAATCTAGCCTCCTCATGAATCGGTAGAGACTAGTTAGGTTTGAGTATCTCATAGAACTAGTAGGACAGTCCTAAATCAATCATAGGATAAGGACTACCTCTAGATTCCAACGGTCAGTGCTAAGGCAAGTTCTTGATTATAACAGTCACTGCCAATACCATGTGGATTTAACCAACTACTCCTTTCTCTAGGTGAACTCCCGCTAATGATCATGCTATACACATGCCATATATAAATGCAAATTTGACCTAATTCACAACCAGCACAATTTCATGCCAATCTCTTACTCTTAATAAGCCACAATCAATATATCACATGTAGAGTATATTCAAGATATCACATTTATAACTTTCACTTCACTATGCCACCAACCAAATCTTCAATAATAATAAATGGCATGCAAAAGATTTCCTCCTCAAAAACCATTTTACAAGTTAAAAACATTGCCAAATTGCATCATTAATTTAAACCATCAACCATTTTTCACTAACATAATTAATATTCAACTATAAAATATAGGTTTCTCCAGGTTACCTTAAACCTTTGAGAGGTCAAAGGTTTACCCCTCACACAAAACACATCTAAAGCTTCTCACAAGCTTGAATGGTGTCAAATTAAACCACACTACAATCACAAAACAAGGATATCATCATAATCTCACTCTTAAGGATTTATTAACATCAATCTCCACAGAATTATTCTATTAATCTTGTAATCACTACCCATTCATACCTAATAGGTTCATTAAGTTCCATTGACTCATACTACTACTAATGATTCATTAAACCAGCATTAGTGAATATCAAACTCTCTCATCTACCTCATTTATGTTGCTTTTCAAACATTAAGTGCTCTATTAAACTAACCATATATAAAATCATTAATGTAGGGTTTAACTACCTCAAACAACTCCCATTTTATCTATTTTATCCTATAAAATATGACCTATAACTCTTATAGAGCAAAAATCAACTTTACAACTCAAACCCTAACTAAAACCTTCATAAATGAAGGAGAGAAAGGAAGAAGAGGGCACAGATTGCTTATCTTGGGTGTTTAAGGGCTTCAAACTATCACCAATATGATCCAACAATGTGCCCTATCAGAGCTCAACCATGTTCTTTATTTTCTTCATCTCCTCTCTTTTGTTCTCGCATGTAAAGGGATTTAATCAGATTTTTAGCTGTGTACCGCAGCGCATGGCACAGAGAGGCCTGTTACCTTTGAATCTGCCTTTGTGCACTGTGGCGGATTGACCATATGCCATGGCATGTGGCACAGAGGGCATTCCTTTACTTTTTCTTCCTCTTTCCATGCTTGAATGGCCCGCCATCAATCCAGGCCTACTTCTAAGGCAGAAATCATAATTAATTATGCTAATTAGGCCTCTCTAGCCACACACCTCATTAATTGATTAATCACACTCACTAGGTTAACTAATTATGCTTAATTTTCTTAGATGTTACAACTCTTCCCTCATTTTAAGAATTTTGTCCTTAAAATTCAACAAAAAAGTAAATGTTACCTCATTAAAAGAGATGGGACACTATTGTCTCAGTTTCTCCTCTATTTCCCAAGTAGCATCTCCAAGAGTCATTCTCTTCCATATCACATTGACTAGGAAAATGGTTTTGTTCCTTAGCTACTTATCTTTCACATCAGCTATCCTTTCCGATTCAATCTGATAAGTCAAATTCTCTCCAAGCTTTATTTCTTTTAGTTTAATTATATGGGATGGATGGGTTAGTACTTCTTGAGTTTAGAGACATAAAATACATCATGTACACTCGATAAATGTGGAGGTAATGCAATCCGGTATGCTAACAACCCAATTCTCTCTAGAATCTCAAATAGACCAATATATCTAGGAGTCAACTTCTTCACTTGGATAGACCTTCTAATACCAGTCATAGGTGATACCTTTAAAAACACATGGTTGCCAACCATAAACTTCAGTGGTCTCTTTCTCTTATATGTATAACTCTTCTGCTAACTCTGAGTAGTCAACAACTTTTGTCAAATTATCTTTAGCTTCTTTATGGTTTGATCTACTAAATTTAGACCCAATATATTCCTCTCACTCAACTTGGTCCAGCAAAGAGGTGATCTGTACTTTCAACCATGTAAAGCTTTATAGGGAGCCATCTGAATACTTGCATCTAAGTTATTATTGTAGCCAAACTCTATGTGTGGCAAGTGTTTATCCCAACTTCCACTCAACTCAATAACGCAGGCCCACAACATACCTCGAGAGTTTAAATTGTCTTCTCGATCTGACCATCAGTATAGGGGTGATAGGTTGTACTAAATTTTAGCTTTATACCCATAGCCTGGTGTAAAGCTCTCTAGAAGTTTGATGTGAACCTTAGATTATGATTTGACATAATTTCCTTTAGTACACCATGTAACCTTACAATCTCCTAAACATAGACCTTAGCGAACCTCTTTATGGTATAGTCTTTTCTAATAATTAGGAAATGAGTTGACTTTGTCAATCTATCCACAATCACCCATATAGCATCATGATTTGCCTGAGTATATGGCAATCCTATTATGAAGTCTATAGACATGCTGTCCCATTTTCACATTAGGATTTCTAAAGTTTGTAGTAACCCAGGTGGCTTCTGGTGTTCTATCTTGACCTTTTGGCATGTCAGACACCTAGAGACAAACTCAGTCACATCTTGCTTCATTCCATGCCACCACCATCGCCTCTTCATGTCTTGGTATATCTTAGTGGTACTAGGGTAAATTGTTAGCCTACTCCTATGATCTTCTGATAGAATAGTCTCTCTTATCTCCTTATTAGTAGGAACACATATTTGGTCATGATATATCACGAACCCATCATCACTGAAGCCAAAAGTTATTGTTCACTTCTCTTCAATGTCTTTACAAATTTCTAACAAGCACTCATCTTTCAATTGTACTTTTCTCGGCTCTTTTCAAAACTCATTTGTAATCACCGTGACATTCAAATTATATGACACGAAGTCTAGAACATTTTTGTGCTGATCAGAGAATCCTTTAGCATCTTCTGCTTGTGTATCATCATGAATGCCACATATAGTGTCTTTAAATGCAACACATTGGCTACTATATTAGCCTTCCCAAGATGGTACTTTAACTCGAAATTATAGTCTTTTAGAAACTCCATCCATCTTCATTGTCTCATATTCAGCTCTTTCTAGTCAATTAAATACTTGAGACTATTATAATCATTATAAACTTCAAACTATGTACCATATAAGTAATGTCTCCATATTTTAAGTGCAAACACCATTGTTGCAAGCTCAAGATCATACGTAGGGTAGTTCTCCTCATGCGGTCTTAGTTGTCTCAAAGCATACTCTACAACTCTATTATCTTGTATTAATACACACCTAAGACCCTTAAGTGAAGCATCTACTTATACCATAAACAGCCATTTTGGATCTGGGATAGTCAATACAGGTACAATCATTAATCTCTGCTTCAACTCTTATAAAGCCTCTTCATACTTGTCAATCCATATAAAAGGTTGATCTTTCTTAGTCAATTTGGTTAAAGCAGAAGCAATTTGAGAAAATCCTTGAATAAATCTCCTATAGTACCTTGCTAGACCCAAGAAGCTTCAAGAATCTCTATCACATAAGTTGGTCTCTCCTATTGTAGTACTACAGCAACCTTATGAGGATCCACTGCAATACCATTTATTGACATTATGTAGCCTAGAAACTTTACCTCATGCAACCAGAATTCACATTTGCTTAACTAGCATAAAACTTCTTCTCTTTTAAAATTTGCAACACAATTCTTATGTACTTAGCATGTTCCTCCTCATTAACCAAATAGCTTAGAATGTCATCAATAAATACCACTATGAACTAATCCATATAGGGTCTGAAGATTTAGTTCATGTGATCCATGAAGATAGCTAGCGTATTCGTTAGTTTGAAGGGCATAACAAGAAACTCATAGTGCACATATCTCATTCTAAAAGTAGTCTTTAGCACATCATCCATTTTCACTCTTAACTGGTGATAGGCAGATCTAAAGTCAATGTTAGAGAACACTTCTGCACCAACTAATTGATCTAATAAGTCACTAATTTAGGGTAATGGATACTTATTCTTGATTGTTACCTTGTTCAACTGTCAATAGTCTATACATAATCTCATGATCTTTCTTCTTGACAAATAAAACAGGCGAAACCCAAGGTCAAACACTCGATCTAATCAACTCTTTCTCCAACAACTCCTCTAACTACTTCTTAAGCTTATTTAGCTTTTTTGGAGCCATCCGATATAGAGCCTTAGAGATTGGCTCAGTACCAAGTACTAAGTCAATTGAGAACTCAATTTCTCTCTCTAGTATCAAACCTAACACTTTTTCTGCAAATACCTTAGGAAACTCATTGATAACGTCAATCTTGTCTAATGCACCATTATACACTCCATGTACTGAACAAAACACCATAAAGTCTTGACATCCTTCTTTCACTGATTGCTTAACTTTTATCACTGATAAGAACTCGGGAGTCTCCAAAGTAGCTATAGGTACAAGTTGTGCATTTTCATCATTCACTGTAGTCATCGTGTACACTGGTAATGAAATCATCTTCTTATTACAATCTAAAGTAGCACTATTGGCAAATAACCAATCTATGCTAATTATCACGTCGATTCCTGATATGGGTAAATAGATCAAATCAACACTTGTGACTATCTTATTAAATTTCAACTTTACTTTCAAACAAGTCTGGCTAGTTTTCATAGAAGTACTAGCTGGCATAGATGCATTCATTAAGAAAGGAATTTCAATCACATATAGACTCAACCTTTTTGTACACTCATTAGAAATAAATGAGTGAGTGGTATCAAAATTAAACACAGCAGTAATTTATTGATTGCTTAAAGAAATCGTACCTCAAATGAGATTCAGGGAAGCTTCAACCTCTTCTCTCGTCATAGCAAGCACATGACCAAGAATAGCAGACATCTGATTGGTATTAGGACCATTCTCTGGGAAATATCGAGCAATGAACCTAACCTTGTAGCACTTGAAATAGGTCTAACACTCCTCAGTATGGTGTCTCCCATACTTGTTACATTGTGGGGCTTTAATTGGTTTAGCTACTGTAAGAGCAGAATCCTATCTCGAGGCTTGACTCTGCCTACCCATACTCTTGGAGGAATTACTCCTCATTTGGGAACATCTATACTGAGAACCCCTCTAAAAGCTCTTCTTTTTTATTGCTGTTGCTACCCAATCCAAATGGTCTAGAGCTATATCTAGCTCTCTTACCAATACCTCTAGTAAGACTTGTATATATTGAGAAACGACCCCTACTATCTCTCTTTTAGCTGTCTTCAGCCTCACGACCATGCCTAGGCACTGCTCTCAACTTACTGCGCATATCACTATGGGAGATAATGTTGAAAGGTGCTAACTGCTATTGGTAATCAAGCTGCATCTTCTCAAACAATTGCTTGGCCTTTCAATACTCATCATCATGATTTCTCAAATAAGTCAAGTATTTGGACAACTCATTGAACTTAGTGATAAATTCCTCTTCGTTCATGCTTCCCTACTGTAGTTGGTGGAACTTAGCCTCCTTCTCAGCTCTGAATGAGGTTGAAAAATAATAGGAGAAGAACCTCCTCTTGAACTCACTCCATGTAAATAAAGATCCATCTACCAGTCTCACATTCTCCCACCACTGCTTGGCATTATCCTCAAGTAAGAATGTAGTAAGTAATACTTTCTCCTCAGATGTGCAGGTCATGACAAAAAAGATCATCTCCAACTGATCTATCCTTTTCTCAGCTGCTCTATTCTCCATTAAACCCTCAAATGATGGAGGATTCAACTAAGTAAACTCCTTCAATGATAGGTCAATAGATTTTTTCTACTCTTTTCCTCTAAGCCTCATTGGTTCAGGCCTCCTCGGTCCACTCTCTTCATAATCATCCTCCTCGGGTTGGCTAAGCACCTCCTTAAGACCACCTTTAACCCTCTCTACTATCTTGCTAGAGACTCTTTCGGTCTCTTCTTTAGGATATCATCATGTTCATCTATTCTTTACTCAATCCTCTTCATCTAACTTCCCAGTTCAAGCAATATATTCTTATTGCCCGCAATAGGCCTAGGTTGCCCTCTAGCTTGTCCGAGCCTTATCTCATCTTAACATGCTCACTAGAGCTAATATTCTCCTCTTGTATCAAGACTTCCTGCTCTAGTCTGGATACATTTACTGAGATATTGCTGGCTTTATTTCTTGTTTGCACCATTCTCCCTTCCTAAGGATGGAAGTTATCCTATAAAAGGAAAAGAATTAGCATTAGCTTAATAAGAGAAAACAACATGTGTATAATGTTAATTGCTAACTTTCTATATGCAAATGCGCAATTCACAAGCAACCGCAACTCCTAATTCACAAATCCACAGTCCAATTCTCATAACTAGAGAAGCTAATACCAAGTTGTAAGGTCTCCCTTACTTAACCACCTTTAACTTTATAACTAAGGTAATCAAGGGATTAACCCTCCAAGGATAACTAAAGTTGTACAATTACAAAAATGAGAAGAATTCTTAATCATTAACAATGAAATCCTAAAATTCAATTTTTAATCTTTAACATACACTTAAAATGTTCAAATCAAAGTTTGAAAACAATGTAGAAGTTTGGAAAACAAAAGGACCCAAAACAATAAGTTATAAAACTCAAAACCGTGTTTTCTGCAGAAAATGATCCATACACCGTGTCATACCTTAACCCTAAACCTTATTAACCTCCATTTTATGATCATTAGGACCTTAAATGGTAGCGTAGGAACCAAGAAATCAAGTCTGAGAACTTCAATTGGCGGTTACTATTCATTTGGTAAATCCAGAATTTTTGACCAACTTTGAAAATTCATAACTAAATGTAGAAAAATAAAAATTGAGTGATTTTAAAGCCTATAGAAATCTCTTTAAGTATACTTTATAGGGGAAATACTTTAAAGAACCACATCCTTTCATGAAAATCTCAAGACTGTATGTAAGAGTTACGGTGCCAATGGTTTAAAAACTGTTTTCTAGATTTACAACCTTAACTTTGGAAATCCGCCATAAATTGTGCACATAGCCAATTTAAACATTATACCTAAGGAATTAAAGCTTATTATTTGTACTATAATCATACAAAATTCATATTTAAAATCGTTTCATAGCTACATCAAAAGTTTGTTTGAAGGACACTGCCTTCACAGCATTACAACAATCCAGCATTACATTACAATACCAAAATGATCAAAAGGGAAACATTAATACAATTTAAGCCTTGAATCAATTCTCCCTTCTTCTAGATGGTTCAGCCCCTAAAAGAGTTTACATTTTAAATAGAGTGACATTTCATAGAAATCTCAGTAGCAACAGGCAATTAATAGTTATGTTACGAGCATAATTAAGCATTCAACTTTAAACCATTATTGTGAGCTATTACATAACATACTTTAAGCCAATCTAACATGCATAGCTAAGGTAAACTTCATAGTAAGGAGCTTTAATATGCATAGCCAAGGCAAAACTCAGCAATAAGCTCAAACATGCATAACCAAGGCAAAACTCTTAGCAAGGAATAGCAACATATAGCATCACACATCAATGGCAACTCACATGCCAACAATAATACACAATAACATCAAAGTTAATTAAAAATTGCTACCTCATTACAAGCTTAAGTGTACCCAAAAGCTTCCCTTCCTCTTCCTTGGAACTTTAAGAAACCAAATTTCAAGAGGTTCCCTATGGATGCTAAAATTGCAATAGTGAGAGGGGATGATGTTTTATTTATAGGCCATGCGTTATCTATTTGCCACCCAAGATGTAGGAAATTACACGAGCTTAGGTGTCAACTCCCAAGCCTTCTTGACTACTTTTCCATATTTAGAAAAATCCAAATGAAAATAGTCACTTTAATGTCCAAGAAATCAAAATCCTATCCATTGGTAGCTTGACAAGTGGCACTCTCTTGTCCATTGAATTTCATAGAAGCTTCCATTCTTTATCAGTATAAATTCTACTAAAATAACTCACTTTCCTCTAATTCCAATGTTTTAACCATCTCAACTATTTTTAACCAGTGTCCTGGCATATTTCTCATCTTTTTCTCTTTTTAAAATGGTCCTCCTTTATTACCATCACCCTCTAGATAATGGTAAAATAGAAAAATCATTTTATTTACTCATATTTCCACCTTACTCAAGAAATACTTTTTCAGAGCTAAGGGACTCAGAAATAGTTTTTGTCTATTCTATAGTTCCACATTATCTTTAAAGTAGTCCCATGAATTTTTTAGAATTTATTTGCTCTTTTAGGTATTTATTTGGGATTTTTCAATGAAAAGCTTAAATTTTGGATTTCAGATTTTGGCCATTCATCATGACTAAACATCCACAGAGCCTCTTTGTTCGTTTTATCTTTCTCTTTTCCCTACTTTGGCCCCATAGACCCTTAATACATGCTTATATCCGAGTTATGGAAATTTTGGGATGTGACTTGCCGCAGCTTATGATACATGTGCCATGGCTCACTTGCCTCTATTATGCATAACTAACCATACAAAAAATCATTAATGTAGGGTTTAACTAACTCAAACAGCACCTATTTTATCTATGGAATAGGACTCATAACTCTTATGGACCGAAAATTAACTTTCTAACTCAAACCTTAACTCAAACCTTTAAAAATGAGGGAGAGAAAGGAAGAAAAGGGCATAGATTGCTTACCTTGGGTGTTTGGGAGCTTCAACCATGTTCTTCATTTTCTTCTTGTCCTTTCTTCTATTCTCGCACGCAGAGATAAATAGATTTAATCATATTTTTAGCCATGCATAGCGGCACATGCTGCCTTCTGCCATGGTGCTAGCATAGAGAGGCCTATTGCCTTTGAATCTACCTTTATGCGATGCGGCAGATTGGCCACACACTGTGGTATATGGCACAAAGGGCATTCCTTCACTTTTTCTTCCTCTTTCCATGCCCGGGTGGCCCACCATCGATTTAGACCCACTTCTAGGGCTGAAATCATAATTAATTATGTCAATTAGGCCCCTTTGGCCCACACCTCATTAATTCATTACTCACACTCATTAGGTTAACTAATCACGCTTAATTTTCCTGGATGTTACACCAAGAAAGCTAAACTAGATAGTCATTAATAACAATGTGCTATCAGAACTATCATTAGCAACCAGTACTCTGCTTTTAGTCTTTTTAAAAATAAAATTTCAAACATACATGGAAATTCATAAATTCTTTAACAAATCCGTGAATGACTTTATCAAATAAAAATATTTAAACATATAGGAACAACTTTTTGATCAAGAATAATATATTTTTTTAAAATGGAATGATTTATTTAGCCCAAAATATCAACAATAGGAGTATTTATTAATAGGGATGATTATCTAAAAACATAAATAAAATATAGTTTTAAATAAAGAATTTTACTAATAGATTAGCTGAAATACTATCACTTACTTGTAATGTTCCCATGCACTAGAATTGAATCTTTAGAGCTTCAATCAAATCTTCCGTCCTCTAAACACCCTAACTAATATAAAAGAAGACTTAATGGCATTTATTCAAGTTTGATAACTTTTTTCTAACTCTTCTTAAGAACAAGTAGCTAAACTTAATCACTCTAAAATTTCAACATTCTCCTATCACCCATTTTATTGAGCAACTTAGGTGCATACCCAAAATCAAGTCTTGAAACAACACTATCATTTATAATCATCAACCAAGCAACTTCTTGGAATTCAATTAATCTCACAATAGCTTCATAATTAAAATTCTTCACAAAGCTCAAGTTGAATTCATGAATAAATAACACACAATCCAAATATGTTCTCATATGAGTTAGTGAAATTTCAAAAAATACATAATTAGAAAAAACTACTCCTAATAGACATTTATTGAACACCTTGCAAGCATTAATGCTTAATCTAAAATTTCAAGTTCTTTCTCTTCAAATCTCATTCCAACCATTTCCAATACCAATATTTCAATTTATCAAACTTCTAAAATTTTCATTCCTCATACCTTAATCAATTCAAATTTAGGGGAAAAAAAGCATCACTTGAACCCATTTTCATTTTACAACAACGAAATGCTTACAGCATAATTATCTACATAAATGAAATTCACAATCGTCAATTTAAGCTTGCTTCAAATTTATCCTAATTCTTTCACCATCATATCCAATCAACACCTCAAATAAAGGACAAAAAAAATACAAGTTTAAGCAACCCAATATACATACTTATGGATTTAGCGAGAAAAGAGAGAAGATGAACTCAACTTACCAATGAAGTAAGGTAAAACAAAATAGGGAATTGAAGATCCCCCATACCAGATCACAACT
This sequence comes from Prosopis cineraria, assembly GCF_029017545.1. NCBI lineage: Eukaryota > Viridiplantae > Streptophyta > Magnoliopsida > Fabales > Fabaceae > Prosopis > Prosopis cineraria. The sequence goes on along the minus strand of NW_026555337.1, from coordinate 31,766,453 downwards.
TCAAAATAGGAACTTGAGTCTGGGACTTCTTCATAACATAAGGCTGGGTCTATTTGAATCCTTTTAAGTCTCAATCATATGAGAAGGATCATACAAATGTTTTCACACCAATCCTTTCTAAGATCTTTAATGGGCCAATATACCTTGAGCTCAACTTGCCTTTCTTCTCGAATTTCATTACTTCTTTTATAGGAGACACTTTAAGAAACACTTTATCCTCTATTGTAAATTCTAATTCTCGATGTCAATTGTCAATCATAATATTTTTGTCAATTATGAGTCGTTAGCAATCTTTCTGTAAGTACACTAGCATCTTGCACTAGATTTGGTCCCTAAAGCTTAATGTCACCTACATCAAATCATCCAGTAGGAAACCTTCATTGCCTACCGTATAAAGCCTTATATGGAGCCATTTGTATAATGTCTATCTTGACTCTACCAAAACATACCATACAAATTATCACAGTAGTCATATGTGAACCATTGATCTTAATGACTCACAACATAAATGGTTTAATATAAATAATGTTATAAAACAGTAAGGAAGAAAAAAGACAATTAGAAAGAATTACACAAAACTAGACAAAACTATAAGTTGTGTAGAAATGGGCGCATGCACCGTGACTAGGTAACCCTATACCATGACGCATTGCTGCTATCGTGAGAAAATACTAGACTAACTTCTAACATGAGATGCTTCCTTATTCGGCATTCAATTAGCGCTCACATGAAGCCTACTTAGTCCTTTAGCTAATGGCACTGGTTCCACACCAAAACAATACCTCATTTGAAAGTTGGACACCCAGCTGCTAAAATGTCAAGTTTTCAAACTTAAAAACATACTCAAGTGCCCTAAATCCAAACGCAGTGCCATTAAACTCCACTGAGGCTTTAACCAAGTTTAATGGGCTAATAATCACCTAACAAATCAATTATGCACATAACATCATCATCTAAACATAATTTGACCATTTAAACCTCTTTTCCATTCACTAAAAAAGGGAAAATTGATAAACATAGCACTTGGCCAACCAACAACATTTGAATATAAAAATAACATATTTAATATATCTAATCATGCACTTGCACTAGTAATTTGACTACCCATCACAATCTCACCAAGAGATACAAACCCTAGGCCAAATTACCATAATAATAGGTCACACAATTCATGCAAGTACATTAAAAAGAATAATATATTCTTAGATGGCAATGTATATGCATATAGATTCAATTACACATAATTTCAAAAGTCAATAAGTCATTACAAAAAAGAAAAACTTTAATATACTCCTTGCTCCAATTGCCTTCCTCTTGGTTCCTATCGAAACTAACACCTATAAAATTAAACCATGGGGGTGAGATAACGTCTCAATAATCAAATAAGCTATATTACCTATTAACAAGTCAAAAAATAAATGAGCATGTGAAGTAGGATAACAAACAATTTATATGATCATGGCACAACACAACATCATATTTATATATATCATAAGTCATAATGCATAATCCACAAATTTCAACTAAACCTCTTGAACACTGGGGAGTGAATCTGTGGGCTATTAACACAACTAGGCCAATTCTATTTTATCAGATGAGTTCACCTTTGGACATACAAAGCTAAGAAATGAAATGAGGGAAGACTAAACAAGTAGCTAAGCAGTATAAGGAATCGTGAATGGAATCATAAATGATAGCTACAAGATTTACAGGCTACTTAGTCATCGGAAGGTTGGAGATTATGGTTAATGAAGTAAAGCCAAATTTTAACTTCAATCTTTGCGTAGGTCCTATTTAAATTAATTTCTTCACCCCTCTTTGCACCCCACTTATTGATTCCTCTTTCATTTAAAGTTTCAGCAATCAGACCAAGAGGGATTTGATCTATGTGAGTTTGAGGTATTGATACTGATAATTTTTGACAACAAGCAGGTTAAAGTATCTTTAGATTTCCACATCTGTAATCCTAACTCTAACACCCCTAACCCAGAGGTCAAGTATGGAGTAAATTACAGTGAAAGAGTAATATTCCTAAATAAAATTAAGAACACCCTCTGACCTAGGTCCCAATAAGCCTTCATACTTAAGGAAATTTTTGGTATATTGTAAAAGGCATGATTGTCAGTGATAGGGAATTTTTTCTTGAACTAAATTCCTAAAAGAGTAAAGGAACTCTTTTCTTAAAAGCCATTATCCTGCTAAAGCACATAATATAAAGAACAGAAAACAACTAAGCATAAAAAAAAGCGAAAGAAAAAAGAAGAAAACCTAAAAATGAAAACTACCTAAAAAGAACTTCCAAACTTAAGAAAAACTACACCTTAAAAATCCACCATTAAACAATCCTATAGGTATCCCAAAAGCAAAAGCTTCCACCCAACAGTATTCAAACCTTAAGCCACTACTCATATGAAAATTCACCTGGCATAAAACCATTAAGTAATAACTACCCCAAAATAACAATTCAAGATCCCAAAAAAATTTTTGCACATAACACAGTACATTACAGCTAAAAGGAAAAGAAATTTCCAAATAGACACAATGAAAATTGACATTAATTCCATTAGGAAAAATTTTGGATAAAATCTACTCTCTAATAATAATTTTTAGCCTAACCTCCTTTATACAGCAACTTCAAGCTAGAAAATTTATCCTTCTTCAATCTTATTCTAATGCTAAGTGAGAATAGAGAAATACCTCAAATGCAAGAGTAATGATCAAGAGGAGAGAGAGGCTAAATGCACGAACTCAGATAGAGCACTGGTGAGAAAAATTTACAACACCAGTGAACTTGGATAGGGCAATAGAGTAATGCATGCAAGCTAAAAAAATTGACTCCAAGAAATCACTTGCACAGAATAAAGGATTCAAGAAGGGAAAAAAATACCAGCAAGCTTGAGCGATAGATTAACACAAGCTAGACTTGGAGAACTATAGCCATGGTGAGAGGGTATGAATGCTTCGTGAGAGGGTGCTAGGCTTGAGGGTGTAGGGGAGAAATGGCATACAGTAACCGACAGCATGAATAGTAGTAGAGAATAAGCAGGAGATAGACACGGTGAAGGTTGAGAGCAAGCTTGAGAGATAATGGGTAAGATGAGGGTCATAGTAAGGAAGACGGAGGTTAACGGCAACGAGAGTATGTAGCAATGAGAGGGAGAGAGATGAGCATGGGGCAAAAGGCGAAGGAAGTCGGTAGAGATAGAGAACAAAGGCTTGGGAGGTTTGTTTCAGCTGGAATGAAAATGAGGTTTAGGGCTTTTCAAGACGAAAATGATAATGCACCGTAGTGCGATATACATGCTGCAATGCTTCACTTTGAATTGGCAGTATGTGTCGTAACTCTAGGTACAAACAGCACATCCTTAAGAAGCAATATGCACTATAGTGCCTTATCCATATGCCATAGTTCATGTTACAAAGGGCATATCTTTGAGAAATAATATGCACCATGGTGCCCTGTCTATGTGCCTCGACGCATGGTATAGTGGGTGTAATAGCACCTAAAAAAATATTAGTACCAGAAATTTTTCCCTTTTAAACCTAGCTTTTTCTAAAACACACTTCTAACTAAAAAATAACATCAAATAGCCATCAGCAACTATCACAACCATTTAAAAACACCCTAAGTCCATCAAATTCATAGTCAACCCATGAATTATGCTCAAATCAGTTTAGAATCATGCAAAAATCACAATTTGACATCATTAAGAATTCATCCACCCACGAACCATAATATCATCCAAAAATAAGAAGTCATAATATTAAGCAATTTCAACATCCTTTTTAGCATTCAAGGTAAGTTTCAATTAGCTTAACAAGCTTAATTTAAGTTCAACTTCCTTGAAAACGGCTATTTCCCGTCAAACTTCTTGATTTTCCTCCATATACCCTTAACATATGCTTTTCTTCATTTAGGGATCTTTCATCACCTACAAAATGTAACACCAAACATAAATCTACTAAAAACACACAAAGATCAAACTAAACACAAAAAGTAAGTTTAAGAGCTTGGGTTGCCTCTCAAGAGTGCTTGATTTATAGTCTTTCAGCCTAACTCTTCACTTCCTTAAGTTGCATAAGATAATTGGATGGTGGATGCTTGACAATCTACTTTGCCGCCCCAATAGTGCTTCAATCATTGGCTATTCACCTTAAATTTTTCACCGTCTTGACCTTTCAATTCAACAGCGCTATTGGTGAATGTTTGAACCCCCACAAAGGGACCCAACCACTTAACTTCTAAGGAAATATCCTCAACTTTAAATTGAAAAGTAGAACTTTTTATCTCACTTTAAATTTCCTTAGAATGATCTTCTTATCATGTAACCTTTTAGTCTTCTCCTTATAAAGCTTCGAACACTCATAGGTTTGCAACTAGAATTCTTCAAGCTCATTTAATTATAGAAGCCTTTTCTCACCACTAGCTTTGAAGTTAAAATTTAGCTTCTTCACAGCCCAATAGGCCTTATGCTCCAATTCCACCAGCAAATGACAAGCTTTCCCAAATACCAATCAGCAGGGTGACATGCCAATAGGAGTTTTATATGCTATGCCATGAAATAGGCCTACAAGGCATCATCTAGCTTTAAGGACCAATCCCTTCTAGTCTCTTTCATAGTCTTCTTTAGAATAGACTTGAATTTCTCTACTTGAAATTTCAGCTTAGCCATTAGATTATGGATGATAAGCCAATGCTACCTTTTGTTTCATCCCATAATTTTTCAATAGAACTTGAAATTAGTTGTTATAGAAATAAGTTCCTCCATCAATCACAATAGCTCTCGGGACTCCAAATCTTGTGAAAATATGTTTTTTTAAGAATTTCAACACAATTTGGGTATCATTTTTCACACAAGTAGTAGCTTCCACCCACTTAGAGACATAATTAATAGCTATGAAGATATATTCATTACTAAATGACTTAGGAAATGGTCCCATGAAGTCTATCCCTTAAACATTAAAGAGTTCTACCTCTAGCATGTTATTGAGAGACATTTCATTCCTCCTATAGATGTTACAAATTCTTTAACAGCGGTCACATTGGAGCACAAAACCATAAGCATCCTTAACCAAGGTTGGCCAATAAAAACCACTTTAAAGGATATTATGTGTAGTCTTCTCTCCTCTAAAATGTCCTCCATACTCAAAAAGTGGCAGTGATGAAGTATGTCATGTTTCTCACACTCCGATACACATCGCCTTATCACAACATTGCCAAAATAGATGAGGCTTATCCCACACATAATGCCTTACTTCAGATCGAAATTTCTTTTTTTGACACGGTTTTAGGTCATGAGGAAGAGCATGGCATACCAAATAATTTACAAAATCAGCATAACAAGGTGCCTCATTGCACTTTACTGCAAAAAAGTTGCTCATTTGAAAATTCTTTATTGATTCCTCCATTAGCTTCTTGTTAAGCATCAGTACTCAACCATGACAAGTGATCTGCAACTTGATTCTCAGTTCCCTTCCAGTCAACAATCTCTAAATCAAACTCTTATAACAATAACACCTATTGAATTAGATAAACCTTTGAGTCTTTCTTACTAAAGATATACTTTAAAACTGAATGATTTATGCAAATAGTCACCCTAGTGCCCATAATGTAAGCCTAAAATTTTTCACATGCAAAGACCACTACTAGTAACTCATTTCCAGTAGTGGTATAGTTGAGCTGAGTACCATCAAGCATCTAACTAGCATAGTACATGGGATGTAACACTTTAAAATTTCCTTTTTCATCATTTCCTTCATCACCGGATTCAATCTTCTTTGATGCTCAATCAAGTCTTATGCTCATCATCCAAGAAAATCTTGTGCATATATAGAAAGGGGCTTATATTCTTGATGTCAGCTATAGTTCACCGAATAGCCTTTTTGTGTTCTCTCAAGATTCTCAACAATTTTTCTTCTTGCAAATCAATTAGGATATATGACACAATTACTGGCAATGTATTTTCCTCCCTAAGGTAGACATACTTGAGATGTAGAGGTACTAGCTTCAATTCAAGTAATAGAGGCTCCTCAATGGAGGGCTTAAGTGGAGATGTTAAAGTAGTCGATATATCAAGAGGCTCTACTAGACTAAATTGCTTAGTTGGAAAAGAATCCACACTAAATATCCCTATGTAATCTTTTTCCTCCATTTCCTTAATGCTTTTCTATCCCAATATTAGAGCTTATAAAGGGTCTTCAATCAGACAACCATTGAAATCTTCATGTATCTCCTCATCAAGAATTCCTATATAATAACATCAAGGAGATTTATCCAAAAATTTCATTGCCTTGCTTATGTTAAACACCACTTTTTCTTCATTTAATCTCAATGTAATCTCACCCTTCTCAACATCAATGATGGTTTGAGCAGTGGCTAGGAATGGTCTTCTTCCCAAAATAATGGGGATCTCCCAATAAACATCACAATCTAGGATAATAAAGTCTGCTAGAAAGATAAAAAAATCTACCTTTTCTAATACATCTTCAATGATCCCTCTAAGATGGGAAATGCTTCAATCAATGAGAAAGAGTATCACTACTGTCGGTCTTGCCTCTCTCAGGCCTAACTTGTTGAAAATGGCCAAGAGTATGAGATTTGCACTTGTGCCTAAGTCACATAAGGCCTTCCTATCAAAGTACTTCCAAATATTGCATGGGATGTAATAACTACCCAAATCTTTTAGCTTGGGTGGAATCTTTCTTTATATGATAGCATTGCAATCTATGATCAATGCTATAGTTTCAAACTCATTGAATCGCCTCTTCTTAGATGGGACATCTTTCAAGAACTTTATTTGGCCATCTACTTTATAGCTTCAGCAAAAGGAATGTTAATATGAAGCTACTTAAATATGGTAAGAAACTTCTTGAATTGAGCATCTTCCTCCTTTGCCTTGAACCTTCACTATTGTAAAAAGTAACATCTATACCAGTTAAGATTGATTATCTACATCGGTTATACAACTGGTGTAGATAACCTATCATTATCTACATTGACTATTTAAAACCGGTGTAGATATTGCAAATATTTACACCGATTTTACACCCGATGTTTAAGTTTTTTAGTATTTGGTTAAAATTATTATCTATACCTGTTATATATATAACCGATGTAGATATATATTATCTACACCGGTTATTTCTATAACCAGTATAGATATATGATGAACATTTTGTCATATCTGCACCGGTTATGTCCATAACCGGTGTAGATATTGCATATCTACACCAACTAGTGTAGATGACTTGAATATCTATACTGGTTATGGTCATAATCTGTTTATTTCTTTCATTTACCCCCAGCCATGTTAGGCTACAATTTAATTATAACATGCAATTCAATCAAATTTAAAATAGTTAGATAACTAGATAGATCTAATACAATCAAATATTAATCAATTGAAATGAATTGTTAAACATTTACATTTCCTTTCATATAAAACTATACAATTAAACAATTAAACATCAAATGAATTGTCAAACATCAATTACACAATCCTACACAACTACACTAATTTTTTCTACAACTATATAACTCACTCTTCGAAAGGATGATTGTTGTGATGATCTAACAAGAATAGTCCCTAATGTCTTCTAATTTTTTAGATTTCTGATTCAGGAAATAGAGACAGATCATAGAACATATGAAAAATAAACAAAATTAACTTAGCAATTCTAAGTAAACAAAAAATAAACATCTAAAATTAGATTTACTTCTTCAGTAAACTCAGTCAAGCTGGCCAAGATGATATTATATGCGTGTTTCAACACATAAAAGTCACACAAGTTAGTAACGGGTTGACTATGACTCTATAGAATAGCACAACATTGTCAAATTATATTAAAAAAAAACTTTATCATCAAAATTACATAGAATAAAAACATGCTCGCACTACTTACCTTTGATGTTATCCACATAGGATCCTTGAGATCACATAGGGCCTTTCCCAACCGTATTTGCTAGCCAATCCTCATAGCCCTACCATTAATATCATATAGCTATTAACTTGATCACAAAGAATAATGTATTACAAGACTTATCATATCAATACACTTAAACACACTTACTGTTCACAAGACTTCTTCATTGCCGGATTGAGTTTATGATGCAAAGAGCATAAAAAGAGGATATAATTGCTCTTTATGGAAAAGACTATCAATTGCTAGTGTGTAATATAAAAGAATAAAGTCAGTTAAGCAAATATTTAACACCATTACAAATAAATTTAAATTCAAACACATTTATTTATAGATTGAGAAACATGGCAAAGTAACACTCCTTTTCGCCTTCAACAAGTCTCTGATTCATATATTCCTTCTTTGCTTCTTTGATGGTCTCCTTATCATTAGTGAAACATAGGCAAAGAAATTTGTATTGTTTATCTTTGCCTGAAGAAACCAACAATTGATGTAAAAACCTACAAAAATACAAACAAGTTAGTTTCAATAGCCAATTTGTTTAATTTCATTTAAATTTACAAGAAAACACTTATATCATCCTAATTTGAATATTTGCCATAGTCAAGTCAATATCAATGAGAATCCGATGTAGATCCTCATTCCCAACAAAGATTTGGTAGTTCTTTACTCCAGTAAGATCAGGAACTGCTTTAAAACATCTAGGTAGAAATGATCTACTATATACCATCAATTCAAAATGGTCCCACGAGCTTAGCTCAAACAACTTAGTGTTTCCACCTACTTTGTCAGTCGATGAGGTCTCCTGTTAAATTAAAAAAGTTGGTAAAATATGCTTAAACATAAATAATTCATTACAATTAATTAATTTTGTTACCAAATCTTAAGGGTTCCTAACTAGTCTTTTTAGCTATAAGGTAAAAATCCTGTTGGCATCCTTCACTATCCTGATCTTATCAATAGGCAACGAAATGAGAGCATAATCAATTTTCACCTCTTCAATAATGACCTTAACAACATCTTCTTGGACTTCTTGGAAGTGGCAATTTAACCCCTCATGGATCCGACCTTGTGCTACTAAGCGTCTCTCTAGATCCTCCACATACAAGAAGCACAGCTTATCAAGCTTAGGGGCTGGGTCATCCTCTGAAGGAATCAGAACAATATTACTCCCTCTAATGCTTGGAAGACAAGCTGGAGAGTAAGATATCGGGATACTTAGGTCATTGTTTGAGTTCATCATCATTACCATTTCCTCCTTCATCTTTTACCACCTAGCTTCAAGGGTAGCCTCTACCTCTACCCTTGCCTCTTTCCTTGACTAAGCTAATAGCACATTCATCTCTTCTCTAATCATGAGTCCTAAAGAATAGGATTGATGAGGTGGTCTAAATACATCTCTTATACTCACCCCTGACAAAAATCCCTTAACACATCTAGGATGATCTGGTTTTCCCATAATAATAGTTAGGATATCATTCCTTCCCTCTTGGGTGAATAATCCATCAGATTGTTTCTGCTTAAGCTCATCCTTTAACATACAAATAACAAACAATTAGTAATATTTTATGTTTAAAATAAATATGGCGAGGAAAATTGCTATACTTATAATTTTCTAAGCAACATCATGAGCATGCTCGTTTGAAAAGGACCTATCCTTCTTTTGCTAAGAATGGATCCATCTCTCATTGTGACATACTGGAGATAGTGGAGATAGTAAAATAGAGGGATCAAATTGAGCCTGTTTTTCCCCTTCCTCTTCTTGGCGTTTGTCAATTCTTTATCGAACAAAGCATAACCACCACGAGATTTCATTTGATGACAATTATTCATCCTTCCAATTTCTTGAGCCTTTCTCCTTCTTTCTTATAAATTTGAATTACCAAAATATCCATAATTCAAGAAAAACAATGATATATAACTGAAATAAACCAATAAAGAATAATTAAATTAAAACAAGCTAACTAACCATAGCATCTGGCATAGTCCTAAGCTTAAAGAATTCGTCAAAAGTATCTACTTTCAAAAATGCATATTTGACACAAGGATCAAGCCAGGGATGCCTTTCCGGCACCTTGACATGCATAAATCTTTTGGCCAATGATGTCTTGAAACCCCTCCAACAGTCATAGGCCTAGGTCATCAACCAATGCTTAAAGTTTGCATCATTAGGGACATTATAGGTGACCTACAATATATGCCATTAAAATAGTTAGTGACATAGTGATATTAATAATTAGTGACATAAAAGTGATAAAAGTGCTTACATTGATCACATCCCAAATCTGTTCCTTAACATGTTCGAGAACATCGGCCCACGTGGGTGCCAATATGCTCGGCTTGCTAGAAGCTTGGAGGCCTACAAAACTACTTAACTTGGCTGCATTAGGCTCGATTGGCTTCCAGTTGCTGTCAAACTAAATCAAAATCCTTTCACCTCTACTTCGACTCAGAGTTAATTCTCTAATTGCATTCCGCTTCTAGGTCTCCTTATTCGTGTAGATTGGCTACTACCTACAATCTGCGTCTGGTCTCCCATTACAGGCACACCCTCATCACCAATAGCGGACATGATTGGAGTAGTAGAAGGGTCAGGCTATCCCTGATTAACGCTTCAATCCTCCATAATCCTATTTAGACAATAATTAAAATTCATAAGCGATAAATAAATTAATAAATAAATCAAGCAAAATGATAAATATTTTTTATGGTAAAATAAATAACTAATTAAATAATCAAACATAATGATAAATAAATAGCTAACTTTTAAAATAGTTTTAAATAGTGATATTTTCCTATATCCCTTCACAATAATCATCTCTTGTGCTATGTTTATCTTCTACTTTTCTTCAACATTCAGTACAAGCAAGCCTATTGAGAAGGAAGGAGTCTCAGAAATATCAAAATTTGAACAATCCTTCTCATTAATATTAACCTCCTTTTTTCCTTCTAAAGCCACTAACCATGTTTCATTTCTTAGATCTATGACATAAAATACTTGTTTCGCTTGGTCTGCCATAATAAAAGGTTCATCGCCAAAATTTAGAGTATTCAAATTGACCAATGTAAATCCCAACCTATCCTAATGAAAACCATTTTTCACATCAGCCTACTTACATTTAAAAATAGGAATTCTAACTTTAATATAGTCAACTTCCCAGATCTCTTTAATAACCCCATAATAAGGCATGGATGTGAACAAAGGATTCAAGTCTTTTCCACTTGAGAAGTGCATGCTTGAAGCCACTAGCATAACACCACTATTTTGCACATTACTCCTGTTTTCTAAAGACTTTATGTAGAACAAATACCCATTAATATCAAATGCAGTCTAGCATATAACATCACACTCAGGACCTTATGCTAGCTCTTTAACAATATCAGAAATACATTCTTCATTCTCAACCTTTTATTTCAACCACTTTGCAAAAGTACTATTATGCTCCCTAATTAGTCTTTGCTCAGTCGTCCTAATTCGATTGCTTTGCTCCCTCACAAGTTCTTTATGCACATTTATGTAGCCTTGAACTTGATCAACATTATTCAAAATGTGCAAGTGTGCTTGTTGCAATTCATAAGGATCTACGATCTTCACAGATATGTCGTGCCTACAATCTTTAATATCACATTGTCTCAACCTACTAGGTCGTACATTTTTCAAGTAATCTTGATAAAATTTTGCCGCTTCTTTAGAGACATATTTTTAAACCATTGATGCTTCAGGACGGTGTGGACTCTTCACATACCCTTTTAAGACTTTCATTGTTCTTTCAATTAGGTACATCTATTGTAAATGAATAGGGCCACACAACTTTATTTCTCTTACTAAATGAACAATTAAATGTATCATAATGTAAAACATGATGGAAGAAAGAGATTTTCAAGTTGGCACAAGGCAAGATATGCTTCATTTTCTTATTCATCCAATTCTTCAATATCATGGACTTTATGACATATAGCATTGAAGAAAAAGCAAACCCTGATTATGACGTCTCTCAATTCATTTTTCTAGAAGCCTCAAATAGCCACTGGTAGTAGTTGCTGCATTAAGACATGACAATCATAAAACTTGAGGCCTACTAATTTTGAATCTTTTATCAATACAAGCTTTTTAAAATTTAAAGAATACCTTGATGGCACATTCATCCATATAAACAGTCACAAAAGCTTCTTTTCTCATCCTTGCATAAAGTATGCTCAGTTGGGGGACAATAAGTCCTCTTACCATCTGGCCTTAGATGTAAGTCCTCTTTAATTTCATATCCATCAAATCCAATCTTACCTTCACACTATCCTTAGACTTTCCAAGTATGTTGAGAAGTGTTCCAATAATACTATAACACACGTTCTTCTCCTCATACATGACATCGATATAATGCTTCACATCAAGATAACACCAATAAGGAAGGTCAAAGAAGATAGACCTCTTTTTCCAACTATTTTTTTACTACTCTTTATAGTTTTACCAAGGTGACATCTTTCATCAATTGATAAACTTACTCTCTTATCAATGGCTTCATGGCAGTTCCATGCTCTTGCCCACCAAAAAAAGCTTTCCTCATTTTACAATAATAGTGACCCTTTTCAAGAAATCTTCTATGGCCAAGATAAACTATCTTTTTTCTATGATAAAGTTGATGATAGCATGTGCCTGCTTCACAAATCGGACATGCTTTATGCCTCTTAATGCTATAACCAAACAAGTTTTCGTATACAATAAAAGTCATTTATAGTGCAAAATATCATTATATGCAGCTTGAATACCTTCTTTTGATTTGCATCGAACACATCCACACCTACCTCTCATAGCTTTTTCAAGTCTTCAATTAAGGGTCTTAGGTAAACATCAATGTCATTCCCTAGTTATTTTAGTCCTTAAATGAACATAGACAACATGATATACTTGCATTGCATGCACAACATAAGAGATAAGTTGTAAATTATCAACAGAATGAGCCATGAACTGTGTATGCTGCTAAGGCTGCCATAAGGGTTTATGTCATCTGTACTAAGTCCAAGCTTGAGGTTCCTTGGATCACTGCCGAACTCGGGGAACAATTTGTCAATTTTCTTCCATTATTCTGAATCAGCTGGATGTCAGAGCTTTCCATTAGAAATCCTCTCATCTGCATGCCATCTCAAAATCTTTGCATCATTTTCATTAGCAAACAATCATTTAAACCTTAGTATAATTGGAAGTTACCAGAGTACCTTTACAGGAGCTTTGTTCTCTTTGTACCTTTGTGTCTTATATATCGACACTTCTGCTTTTCTTTATGCTCTTTCCCATACAATAAGTAGACATTTAGGTAAACATGTATTTTCTTAAACTCCATGCTGAGTGGCATAGCATAGAATTTTCTTTGCCTCATAGTAATGAACCGGCAACACATTTTCTTTTGAAAGTATTAATTTCAACAACTCTAGCATTTCTATGAAACTCTTATCGCTCCATCCGGATTTAGCTTTCAAGTTCACCAATTCTAATACTACTTTTAACAAACTATATTCCTCACACCCGGAGTACAAAGGTGTATTTGCATTATTGCACATATTATTATATATCAGGGATTATGCAAAGGCCTCTTTACCCACTTCACGAATCATGTCCTCCAACCGATCAACCATATCATCTTCATCATCACCATCAACATTGACATCCCACGGTTGAGATGTATTCGGTATTGGCATGTTCAATCTTTCACCATATCATATCCATACTTTATAACTTTTGAGAAACCCTTCACAAATTAAATGTTCATATATCACATTTGCATTTAGTCGCCTCTCATTCAAACAATTCCTAATGGACAATAAAATCTTTCACTATTATCTTCAGTATTGCTTTGAGCGAATTTCAAAAACCCTTAACTCTATTAATTTACTCTGGCACTCATTTGTATGGCATCTATCCAACTACAATCCATGTTTAATTTGACTTCCTAAAACACAACATAGTATATCAGGATAGGACCAAACAACAAGTTCTATATTAAAAAAAGGCCAACATGGAAATTTCCCTATTTTTTAGAGAACAATAATCTTTAGAGTTGGCTTCCCTTCTACTTGAAGCTAACTCTATAAATTCTTTGGCATTTCTATATAGAAAAAGGGGCCAAATAATAAGTTTTACAAAAATTTGGGTAGAGTCTCTCCTAAAAGTTAGACTTTCCAATAAATTTACAATTGAAAATACAAGAAAAAATAATATTTTTTAACCACAACACAGTCACATGCAATGCCTAATGGCCTTAGGCCTCTTGTATGTATGCTCACACTACACTAGTCCCTTATCTCTATTATATTAATCGAGAGAAGCAAAGTCAAGATATAAAGGGTTTTCGAGTACTATAATATTACTATAAATTACCCTCATTTTTAACCTTATGGCATAATTAATAATTGGTTGATATTACAAGAAATAATCTAAATTGACTTGGTTGTAGAAAGACTTGCTCATTAACCTGATTGAGAATGAAAACGATTTAAGTGATCATATGTATCATTCTAAGCCTTCTTCAATATCTCATTTATAATATTTCTCCTACAAGCCACAACATAAAACAAAGGGAGAAAAGAAGGAGGAATGGGCTTACTTATAGAAGAAACAACATTTTATTAGAATCATTGTTATATGAAGTGTGGCCAAAAAAAGAAGCAAGCATAGAAATATAATGAAGCTATATGTACCTGAGAGAAGCTAGAGCAAATTTCTTAGTGAGACGAAATTATGCGTAGTAAGTTGAGGGAGAAAATCATGAAATGAAAAAGTTGAGTCTAGATTACAGTGAGACCGAGAAGGTTAAGTCTAAAATCAAAAACTGTCACAGAGCATGATGAGACTGAGAGGGCCAAGTCCAGATAAAGAAGAAACATAGTTGCACAGCACAGTAAGACCGAGAGACTAAGAGATTGACAAAGGAGAGGGCGAGACTGAGAGCAAAGAACAATAACAGTGAAACAGAGAGATCAAGAGATTAATAGAGCAGAGGGCAAGACTAAGAGCAAAGAATAAAGATAGTGAGACGGGAGACCAATAGATTAATAGAGGAGAGGGTGAGATTGAGACCGAGAGCAAAGACGATGTCTAAAGTGGCAGAGAAATGTTTTGAGACATTTGAAAAATCTGAACCCATATCTACACCGGTGTATGAAATATCTGGTGTAGATATGGGATAAAAAATTTTAAAAAAATCCAAAACATATCTACACCAGTTTACCAAGTCTAACCATTGTAGATATAGTTAAAATAAAAAATATTTTTTAACAATAATACATCTACACCAGGTTTACTAACAACTAGTGTAGATATCAAAAAAAGAATTTTTTTTAAAACATAATACTTATCTACACCGATTATTATTATACCTCGTGTAGATTGAATATCTATACTGGTTAAGATTAAAATTGGTGTAGATATTTCTCCACTACTTTTTTATTTTGGAAATGCCATCGCATCTTATTTCTACACCATAAGTGTTATAACGGTGTAGATATGGATGTTTAATTATCCTATTTTATATTAGTGCTTTGAAGGAATGGAAGTGGGGGTGTTATAGTAGGAGAAGCAATTGATTTCTCTTCTTTTCTTCTTTTTTCAATTCAATCTCTACATGTTCTTTTTCTTCTTCATCATCAGGAGCTATAACTCCTTCTTTGCCCTTTTTCTTCTCATTACTTTTTCATTTCTTGTTCTCATCATCTTCACATACTATTTTTTCATCCAACCCCCTTACTATCATCAAATTAGCCCTACTACGACTAGTCACTCTTAGGTCCATCACATTTGGCAGAGTCTTATTGCTTTTTAATTATATAGCATTGCATTCTTCTTTACCTTCCCTCTTTGGATTAGGGATGGTGTCACTTGGTAAGACCTCCTCTATTCAAGGCATTCAATTGTGCAGCAATTTGGCCTATTTTCACTTCTAAGCCCTTAAGAATTGTATCATGTAAATCCAGAGTAGCTTTATTCTTAGCTTGATCTGCCTCTTGATTCTCAAAATCTGAGCTAATATTTGCTCCATTTTAGAATCACTTTCTCTTGGTTTTATGGTGCTTTGAAACTAGGAGGAATAATCAGTCTAGGTCTAGAGGATAAAGTTGGATTTAAACTCCATCCTTGACTTCATGAGAAGTTTGGTGATTTTTCCACCCTAGATTATAAGTATGTTTGAGTAAGTATTGTGTTGAGGTGGTCTTCATGCATTTTCATGTAGCTTACTGTTTCCAGAGTGGAAGGACAATGATTCAGACACATGTCCTACCACAATGCTCACAAGCTTGAGATGAAGCTGTAATGCATTTACTCCGATGAACTTCTTTTTATTGAAGCTCAAGACTATCAAATCTTCAATTTATCACCTCTCATTGATAAGTAAGCTCCTTATAAGAGCTAGAATTCTTATGAACCTCCCCTA
This sequence comes from Prosopis cineraria, assembly GCF_029017545.1. Taxonomy (NCBI): domain Eukaryota; kingdom Viridiplantae; phylum Streptophyta; class Magnoliopsida; order Fabales; family Fabaceae; genus Prosopis; species Prosopis cineraria. The sequence continues at coordinate 31,750,113 of NW_026555337.1, read as the reverse complement.
GTATGTCTCCTTTTATGGGATTATTGCATGGTGCTAGAAGCAATGTTTTCATATAAGTTGTACAATGCATTAACCTCATCTTAACAATCCTACCATTAGAAGTGCTGTTCATGATAGGAATTAGTCGCTTACCCTCAAATTAAACTAAAGATAACCCTAATACAATATAGGGCCAACCTTAGGTCATCTCCTAAGGAATGGTTTTAAGGTCTAATTGAAAGTTATCTAGTGAAATAAATCAACAAAAGTTTGTAAGAATGTAGTTACCTAACTAATTATCTAAACTAATTACCGAATGTGCAAGTAATTAAAATGCTAGTGAAAGTGAGTGAAATGAACTTCCCTTTTCACAATAATGGAACCCTAGAGATTAGTGATTTTAGACTCATTATCGTCTCATGATTATGCTAAGTTAAGCTTCCTTTCCTCTTGACTAAACTGTCATTACTAAGAAAATTATCCCTAAGCCAATCAACCTAATTAG